>NC_134473.1:12849018-12902932 GCF_964194025.1 Convolutriloba macropyga | reverse complement strand
ATATCAATTCTTGAGGACTTTTGAAATAAATTGCAGTGAGAAGTCCTAAAAATCAGCATCGGCTTGCATTGATAAGTTACTTTAATTTATTTTGGACATCACTAACAACAATCAACAGAAAAACTCATTTTTTAGTCCGAACGTGCGAAAACTCAGAAACCGTACTCACGTTATGTGTAGGAGATGTTAACCAATCCACCAACCACATATGACCCTGTATTCTGCTCAACCGTAAAAATTAATACATAGACCGCATTGTTACAAATAGACGATTCCTATAACAGTACCATTTTATCGACTCTAAATCACCAATCTAATATTTTTTGTCCAATAGTCATACAACTCCAAGAGTTTTTGAGCAATGATCTTATTAGGTAATTGGTGTTTTAAAATGGATGCTGATTTTAGACATTCTGCACAAAAAATTGAACTGTAGAACCCAGTCAAACAAGGGAAGCAAATTCAACACAGAAACAGATCTGTTTAAACAAATTCAGTTAGGAGAATTTTCAAATTCTGTAAAAATAATTTTTCTGCCAAAAACTTTTGATATTATTTCGCATGGCTCTTTGCAGGAGCGGTTAATTGATCTTTTGTAACAAAGTAAAAGGACGGATATCATCAGACAACTCGTTTTGCGAATTATTAGAGCAGTCAGCCTCTACAGGCCAAGAGAGATCTGATTAGACGAAAAGCGCAAGGCAATCATAAAATTTTTGAATTTATAAAAAAATATATAGTAGTAATATTCTTTTTAAAACCTCAGATTTGAGAAAAATGTTAACTTTTCTAGGAAGTTCGGTTTGAAGTGAAAGTGACAAAAACCGAAAATACTATCCTGAGTCTGATGTATAATATTATTTAAAAAAACTAAATCAAGTCTATAAGCAGTGCTAGGCAAATATTCTAAAAAAATTTTCTGTTTTAGAAAAATTCATAACAAATAATCTTTTAAAAGAAGCCCGTTGTTGCTAGCAAAAAAGTTCTCTGATCAGAACTTGAATTTCTATAGTCCTCTCATCAAATCTGGAATAATTTTCCAGAGAAAAACAATGTGGATGTATATCAAAATAAGATAGGAGGAGCAATCACCACAAAATTTGGTAGTTTCGGCACTGTAAAAGTCCAAAATTATACTCAATATTCGGTCAAAACCTGTTTTACTACTAAAAATTATTTGCTGAAGACGTTAATAACTATTAAAAACTATTAAATTGATGTTGCCAATGACACCGAAGCAAGCTATTGGATTGTGCCTGCAGGGTTGTTGAATCGTGCAAGAAATGGGTGTCTTGGTGACTTGTAAGAGAGCCGAAGTGAAAAGAGCCGATTGAAAGAGAACCAAAAATTTAATTTATTTCAATTATTAGTCGATAAATTTTGCAGCCAATTAAATTGCCTTCTGAAATGAGACTACGAAATTCTCAGCCAATCATAACGGAGTATTTGAGAAATGAAATTTTAATATTTTCTAATAAAAGAAACTGAAAGCGAAGTAATAAATAATTATCTTCAAATTGTAGCGGGCCATGTCCATGCCTTAGCGGCTTCTGGGACTTGATATGAATCTATCACAATCGAACATAACACCAATTAACCCACTTAAGTACTTTTCTTGGTAATCAACTAACAATTTAGGGTAATTAAAGGCAACTTTTCGTTTTCGGCTCTTTTTTTTTAATAAAGTCAGGTTTCTAACATCGGTTCGTTATAACGTCAGCTCTTTGCATGTATCCGGGTGTCTTGTATTCGCGACTGAAATGCATACTTACTGAGATGGATAGCTGATAAATCTAAAGTTTAGTAAATACGCACCTCCAAGTTGAGTAAATTCTCATCGCAAAATTGATACAGTAACAACCGCTTCTTCAGATCATCTTAAAGGATGCCGTGTCTATGAAATTATGCACGAAATGTGGTGAAAATTCAGCACAATAAGCGGATTAAAGTGTATATATTTATCCGCTCAAACAATTTTTTCAACGGCTGTCAACCAACTTTTTAACTAATTTGAGAACATTCAGCAAGTCTCTTACAAATTTTTCTGCTTATATCCGCTCACACGGGCTGCCAAAAATGGCTGAACAGACAAAGCAGACCAAAGTTTTTCTGATCATAACCACTGTAGAATTTAAAATTCAGTTAAGGTGGTTCGGGGGCCTTAGCCTCTAATTTCCAACAAGTTTTGAAAATAAATCCTTAGTATTTTTTTTCTCTAAGTTAGCCCTCTAGGCGACTTCAAATCCCCTAAAGACCTTCTGCCCTAACTAACTTATAAATAAAAACGGTCATAATCCTATACTTAGAAAAAGTTAACTCATACCAACTAAATTCTAGCACTTATGCCTACTGAGAAAATTATATCAAAAACAAGCCGAAATCTAACTACGAACCCTCTGTCTTACTAACAGGAAGGAGAGAATTCACTTACAAAATTAAATTAAACAGAAGCTCTGAAAATCTACAAAAATCAAGCGGTATATATACTCCGCGAAAATAAATAATAGATATAATCAAGTCCGATTTCTTTTTATAAACTAATCGTATGCGAAAAAGTCCCAAAAAATCAGATGGTTGAATTAAGTTTATCCCCAATTTGGTAAGTAACCTTTAAATTGAGCTGGGAAATCTTAAGTTTCATTAAAAGTTCCCAGTCCGTCCAGTTTAGACAAAGTCAGATTGGTCATTACTAATCAAAATCAATAATTGTTCAATAAACTGCTTATACAGTTCTAATTTTATTAGCCATTATTCTTTCATTATAATTTAATTCGAAACTTCTGAGAAATAACCCAAGGTTAGTACTTTGCTATAATTTCCTAAGTTTTCTTAATTTTCTTAGGACATTTTCAGATAGAAATTCCATTTCTACACCACCCTCTCTTTCCAATTGTCAACGATCTACAGAACTCCAAATGTTTCAACGCATTGCTCAATCAAAGTCTTAGACTCTCCGCAGCACCACATTGTTGCTTTGTAAATTATAATTCTACTGAATGATTCAAATCATACAGCTCGCATTTGGGAACTCTCCAAATGCACCTAAGAGTTTGTTGAAACCCCTTTCAAATGTGAGTTCTTGATTTAGGAGGATTCTCTGACAATGTTTGCTAGCATAGTGTCGTAAACCTATGGTGAGCATCTGTTCTGCCTTGCGTTGAACCACGTCACCACTTTGTGTCATGTCTATCGCTGGAAACAGTCAATGCATGTGTTGGGAAGCAAACATAGTTAGCAGCCCACCAGCCACTACAAATTTGCTTTGAATGTTGTCAACGTGCAAGAAAGAAATTAACTCTTCTTGAAAAAATCTAACAGTATCAACGTACACAAAAATAGATTAGAACTTGCTTTACTGCAGAACTAACTGAAAAAAAAACTAAATTTTGCGGACTAAAGTACCAATTCTGCGATACATCTTCCTTAAGAATCTCCTAGTTACTTAATAATTATTACCTATTAGTGGAGTGATCTCTGTAAAATTATCTACATTTTTTAGAGCAGCTATGCTATATTTTGAACTAAGGACAAACTCTAAATGCAAGACATTTGACATACAAAAAAAGACTGCAAACTTACTAGAGACCTTATTCCTGACTAAATAAAGACTGGTAGAGATCAATGTGTATTCTCGAGAAATTAACTTGGCTCTTTTCTAATTCTCTATTCAATCTCTGATTTTACACCAACTCTGTCGGATAACCCCAAGAACTTAGAAAAATCTAAACAAAGGAAAGAGTATTACCACGGAAAACAAAAAAGACTGTACAGCAAGAAATAAATTTTATAACCAATAAATTCGGTCGACAAAAATTACTACACAGAAAACATTCATAACAAAAGCGGTTGAAGATTCGCCCTTTGGATAACCGTGCCTGGACATCTATTGTTTTTCGGGGCGGTTAACCGATTTTATCAATAGAGGACTGATATAAACAGATAATCTAAGCTTTTGCTATGATGAAACATTCGATTAATCGTTTGTTTAATAAAGAGAAAGAAAAGAATAACAACTTATCGCTTAGTTAGGAGAAATCGTAAAAGTAGAAGAACTTTTCAAATTTAATTTTATCACCTCACCAACTGGTCACAAAGTTCTGAAAATTCATCAGCAAAACTTTAATATCCTAAAATTCCAATAAAAAAATTTCGAATCCCATCTGTCGCCAAAGTAGAATTTAAAATTCAGCTAAGGTGGTTCGGGGGCCTTAGCCTCCAATTTCCAACAAGTTTTGAAAATATTTCCTAAGTATTGTTTTTTTCTAAGTTAGCCCTCTAGGTGACTTTAATTCTCCTAATGACCTTCTGCCCTAACTAACTTGCCCTAAAAAAAATGGGCACAATCCTATACTTAGAAAAAGTTAACTCACACCAACTAACTTCTAGAACTTATGTTTACTGAGAAAATTATATCAAAAACATGCCGAAATCTAACTACGAACCCGCTGTTTTACCAATAGAAAGGAGAGATTTAACTTACAAAAATAAATTGAACAGAAGCTCTGAAAGTGTACAAAAATCAAGCGGTATATATACTCCGCAAAAGTAAATAATAGATATAATAAAGTCCGATTTCTTTTTATAAAATAATCTTTTGCAAAAAAGTCCCAAAAATCGGATGGTTGAATTAAATTTATCCCCATTTTGGTAAGTAACCGCTAATTTGAGCTGAAGAATCTTAAGTTTCATTAAAGGTTCTTTGTCGGTTCAGTTTAGACAAAGTCAGAACTGTCATTACTAATCAAAATCAGAAATTGTTCAATAAACCGCTTATACAGTTCTAATTTAATTAGCCATTATTCTTTCATTATAATTTAATTCGAAACTTCTGAGAAATAACCCAAGGTTAGTACTAAGCTATAATTTCTTAATTTTTCATAATTTTCTTAAGACATCTTAACATAGAAGTTCCATTTCTACATCCACAACATAATCTTTGTTCTTGCTATAGTAATAATTTTTTCCTCTGTCGCATTTTATTTGTCGTGAGTTATTCTTTTTTGTGTATAAAGGTTATTTTGTTTATCACTCCTCATGTTAACTTTTCCTGGCACACATTTTTTCGTAATATATTAATGTCAAGTTGGACTTACCTGCTCATAAGAGGCGCTCATGTTGTCAGAAGAATTTGAAAGTCACCTTGGGTAGGAAAGTCACTATAAAACCCTCAAAGGAAATATCACAGAATCCGAAACAATAAATTTATTCAAAAAATGGGAGACATCTGTTTTGTTTAGCATCGTCAGAACACTCTAATAAAGAACAAATCGAATCAAAAGACCTGTCATTTTTTTCTAATCAAAACAAATATTGATTCATTCCACAAACTCTTCATAGTAATTTCAGACTAACAGATTGGATGAAGCGTACAGGAATGGAAAAAGGAAGGGGAAAAATAGAGGAAGGGAAAAATTGAGAAAAAAGGGGAAAGGTATGGCCATGCTGGCCTTGTGCTTATAAGAGGACTATTGTTGGTCATTCACTCACAATCTGGAGTAAGTCTCCTCTCCTAAGTCTGGATTATCCGGAGAAACACGTTGACAAGTATCAAAGGGAAAGTCATACCAGCGTCCACCTCACGTCTGGCAGCAAGATAAACAAAAACACAGACTGCAACCACATTAGACGAAAAGAAAGGAAATATTATCCTATCTTGCACTTTTTTACCCTACCCAAACGCCCATATCATACAATGAGGGGATGGGTTCATAAGCGTTAGACAAAAATGAACTCAGCTTCATGCAACGCTTAGCAGGTTCTTAATACTTTACGGACTAGATACTAGAATTGAACAGGGTGGGTTAAAGTTAATTAAATTAATAGGTTTAGGATTTCCTATAAAAGGTTTTCTGGCTCTGAGCTTCTCTCATTGTTCAGCACAACAACCTGAGGGCGAAAAAGGTTGGTCTCGTAATCATTTCACCAAAAGATGCCTAGAGAACAAAAAACTTTACTTCAACGAAGGAACAGCAAATTATTAAATAATAACTGCAAATTAATTACTGTAATCCCTATCACAGCTACCCATTAAAACCCAAAATAAAATAGAGAGAACTTGAGTGAAAACTTGAGTGAAAATACTTGAAATGCTGCATTACTGAGCAAATCATTAAAGGACATCTGTACATACAGAACGCGTACGAGAAACTCGAATTAAAACTCTTAATCATTAAGTAATTATTCAGGTGAAACAGAAACCAAACAATGGATCTTTTCCGTTTGAGCCCCCGTATGTTATGCTCCCCCCCATAGTATTGGATAAAACAAGGAAATCAACCACCAGCAAAATTTGGCCTGTTCTCCAAACGCTAATCGCGCATGTCGAATAGGGCCAAATTTTACTACTTGTTGATTTCCTTGTTTTATCCACTACTATATATTAGCTCTATATTTTATCAAAAATCAATCAGAAATCAATTAAAACCAAAAATAAAACAAAAAATCAAAAAAATCAAAGCAAAATTTACATTTCGCTCTTTAAGAGCGATTCACTCTTATTCGGGGTGATCCCACAGTTGAAAGATCGCTCTTTTTCGCTCTTAAAGAGTGATTCCCTCTTTTTTGATATTTTTTAATCCTTTTATTTCAAATTATCTATACACTTCTTCAATAAATTTATATATTTTTTTACTTTTTCTATAATTAACCCATTACTAATAAGAAATGATACAAAATTATAATATTTACACGAACAACTTTCCTCAGTTTGGCTAATAACTAAAGGACTTACAGTCTTGCTGAGCCAACTAGGATTAATTGTTTTCTCACTCAAATCAGTGTAACTGCTTCGCAGATTTCTACTAAATCCTCTAGGTAATTCTACATCTGGATGTTGTTTCTTTACATGAGCCCGTATTCCATCATATCTCACAACAGAAGTACAATATGGACAATTAACTTTAGCTGAAGTACAACTTCTACATGTATACTTACTCTCATCAAAATCAGTTAGTGGTTATATATAGATACATTTATTACAATTTCTAATTAGGACTTCTGGGCTAAGGTTAAGGTTAGGGTTAGGGTTAGGGTTAAGGTTAGGGTTAAGGTTAGGGTAGGGGTTTGGGTTAGGGTTAAGGTTAGGGTTAGGGTTAGTCTTAGGGTTAGGGTCTGAGTCATAGATAGAACTAGAACCAGAACCAGAACTAGAGCTAGAACTAAAACTAGATTCATTTTTAAAGAACAACCTCATGGAGAAAAATTATTAGCACAAATACCACTCAGTATTATATTACCACACATACATTTATCAGTCTTATCTTTATGACATGATTCATAATGATATTTTAAACAAGCATTGTTTCCATATATATAGTTACACTCTAAACATTTTAAAAGCAATTATAATGGGTTAAGCTATAATATTTACCTAATCATTTCGCAGATCAGTGAACGAGCTTTGCTCGTGGTTGGTGTAACAAGGCTTGCCCTTCTCCAACGAACTTTTGTTCGTTGTTAACCAAACTGCTTCGCAGATAATTTTTAGCCATGATTTCCATTAAATCTTTAGATGTGATACACTCTGCTAAATACTTATTTCCTAACGTATAGAGTGTATTAGTTTTACATCTCATATCTAAAATCAATTGAAGGTCTAATTCTTTTTTATCTCTAACAAAATTTATAATCTCTTCTCTAAATTCTTCATTATTTCCGTATAGTCTGGTTAAAAACTTTCCTCCCTTTCTATTCAAAATTCCCATCTCTTCATTAATATATACTTTTTGTAGTTTTTCTAAGGGTGTAACAACTTTACGTGCCCCATTAATTAAACTATTTTTTAGATCGGTATAATCACTTTGTGTATCAATATAATCACTTTGCAAATAGGACTTTGTCCATGTTTCACCATCAGTATAATCACTTTGCATATTAGCAAAGCTACTTCGTAGATCAGTATAATCATTTCCCATATCAGGGAATCTGTTTGGCAGATCTTCTCCATATCCAACGTTAACAAAAGTGCTTGCTCTATTCAACATATTGCTTGCACTCATTGCCACGGCTCCAACAGTTTTTATTATTGAATCAGGATAAATATAACTAGTTATAACTAAACCACAACCCATAATTCCACCAATATTTGATAATTGTTTTAAACCTTTTGCTTTAACCATCTCTTTTGTTAAAACATCATTCTGAATTTTAATATTATTTAAAGTAAGAAGTTTATTAAAATAAAACTGATAATTATCATGATTAATGGTATTTCTATCTGTTGAATTTTTCATGAGTGGTTTCATATATGCTATAAATTTATTTATATCTTCTCTTTCTAATTCATCTTTTAAACTAAGAGCTTTTCAATCAAGGAAACCAACACTTGAATCATATATCATTGTTCTATTACTATTAATAATAATAAAAGTATTTTCCTTCTTATTATATTTAATTATACCATAACGAAGTTCATCTGATATTCCATCTGTACGATTATAATGGTTACTATTTAACTCACTAATTATTTTACTAAATTCATGTTCACATTTATATATCATTAAAGATTTAAATAGATCAGGTCCATTATAAGTTGTTAAATAAATGGTATCACAACTCATTCTTGCCATATTAACTATTTGAGCTGGTTTATGACACATTACAATCATTTGAATTTTATAATGTCTGCTTTCAGTAAAATAATACGCTATATCCATATTTAACATATTACCCATATCATCAAGTACTATTACACAGTTTTGAAATTTATGCGTATTATTTTTTGTGATCATATTTCTATCACATTCATTAAACCCAGTATAAAACTTATTAAACTCAGGATCTATCCAGTCTCTGTCATCTTTACACACTATAACTATATTTTTAGCTTGGTCTTGGTTTTGGTTTTGCTTTTGGTCCCGGTTTTGGTTTTGGACTGAGTATAATTTTAAGTATTGTCTAATAAAATATGTTTTCCCTGTAACAGTTCCACGATAAACAATAGTATGTATTGGTGACTTTTCATATTCAAATCTAACTAGACTCCTATTCATAAATCCACCAAAGTTTTCGTCTAGTTTGTGTATTTACTCGGTATTGAATCAAATATTATAAAATAAAGTATAATAATTAAAAATAAAATAACAACTACACTACCCGTTTCCATTTTTATATATAAAATATAGACATTTTTATATATAAAATATAGGAGAATTCCTATAAATAAAATATAGGAAATCTCCATATCCAACGTTAACCAAAGTGTTTGCTCTATTCAACATATTGCTTGCACTCATTGCCACGGCTCCAACAGTTTTTTTAATTGAATCAGGATAAATATAACTAGTTATAACTAAACCCCAACCTATAATTCCACCAATATTTGATAATTGTTTTAAACCTTTTGCTTTAACCATCTCTTTTCTTAAAACATCATTCTGAATTTTAATATTATTTAAAGTAAGAAGTGTATTAAAATAAAACTGATAATTATCATGATTAATGGTATTTCTATCTGTTGAATTTATCATGAATGGTTTCATATATGCTATAAGTTTTTTTATATCTTCTCTTTCTAATTCATCTTTTAAACTAAGAGCTTTTCAATCAAGGAAACCAACTCTTGAATCATATATCATTGTTCTATTACTATTAATAATAATAAAAGTATTTTCCTTCTTATTATATTTAATTATACCATAACGAAGTTCCTCTGATATTCCATCTGTACGATTATAATGGTTACTATTTAACTTACTAATTATTTTACTAAAGTCATGTTCACATTTATATATCTCATTAATGTTTTTAAATAGATCAGGTCCATTATAAGTTGTTAAATAAATAGTATCACAACTCATTCTTGCCGTATTAACTATTTGAGCTGGTTTATGACACATTACAATCATTTGAATATTATAACCTCTACCTTCAGTAAAATTAAAAGCTATATCCTTATTTAACCTATCACCCATATCATCAAGTACTATTTCAAAATTTTGAAATTTATGCATATTTTTTTTGTGATCATATTTATATCACATTTATTAAACCCAGTATAAAACTTATTAGACTCAGGATCTTTCCAGTCTCTGTCATCATTACACACTATAACTATATTTTTAGCTTGGTCTTGGTTTTGGTTTTGGTTTTGGTCCCGGTTTTGGTTTTGGATTGAGTATAATTTTAAGTATTGTCTTATAAAATATGTTTTCCCTGTACCAGTTCCACCATAAACAATAGTATGTAATGGTGACTTTTCATATTCAAATCTAACTAGACTCCTATTCATAAATCCACCAAAGCTTTCGTCTAGTTTTGTGTATTTACTCGAAATTGAATCATATATTATAAAATAAAGTATAATTATTAAAAATAAAATAAAACTACACTACCGTCTCCATTTTTATATAAAAGATAGACTTGATTTAGACTTAGACTTAGATTTTATTAAATTTATTGTATAAAAATGCTTATCCTAAGTTTTGAGGGCTTCAATAATAAATTTAATATTCATAATAGTGCTAAAAGCGATATCAGAATAAAAGATATAGGTAAAGATATAAGTCTAACACCAATTGAAATAATAATGAGAATAATAATGAATTTTAATATTATTTAAAGTAAGAAGTTTATTAAAATAAAACTGATAATTATCATGATTAATGGTATTTCTATCTGTTGAATTTTTCATGAGTGGTTTCATATATGCTATAAATTTATTTATATCTTCTCTTTCTAATTCATCTTTTAAACTAAGAGCTTTTCAATCAAGGAAACCAACACTTGAATCATATATCATTGTTCTATTACTATTAATAATAATAAAAGTATTTTCCTTCTTATTATATTTAATTATACCATAACGAAGTTCATCTGATATTCCATCTGTACGATTATAATGGTTACTATTTAACTCACTAATTATTTTACTAAATTCATGTTCACATTTATATATCTCATTAAAGTTTTTAAATAGATCAGGTCCATTATAAGTTGTTAAATAAATGGTATCACAACTCATTCTTGCCGTATTAACTATTTGAGCTGGTTTATGACACATTACAATCATTTGAATTTTATAATGTCTACTTTCAGTAAAATAATACGCTATATCCATATTTAACCTATTACCCATATCATCAAGTACTATTACACAGTTTTGAAATTTATGCGTATTATTTTTTGTGATCATATTTCTATCACATTCATTAAACCCAGTATAAAACTTATTATACTCAGGATCTATCCAGTCTCTGTCATCTTTACACACTATAACTATATTTTTAGCTTGGTCTTGGTTTTGGTTTTGGTTTTGGTCCCGGTTTTGGTTTTGGACTGAGTATAATTTTAAGCATTGTCTAATAAAATATGTTTTCCCTGTAACAGTTCCACGATAAACAATAGTATGTATTGGTGACTTTTCATATTCAAATCTAACTAGACTCCTATTCATAAATCCACCAAAGTTTTCGTCTAGTTTGTGTATTTACTCGGTATTGAATCAAATATTATAAAATAAAGTATAATAATTAAAAATAAAATAACAACTACACTACCCGTTTCCATTTTTATATATAAAATATAGACATTTTTATATATAAAATATAGGAGAATTCCTATAAATAAAATATAGGAATTCTCCATATCCAACGTTAACCAAAGTGTTTACTCTATTCAACATATTGCTTGCACTCATTGCCACGGCTCCAACAGTTTTTTTTATTGAATCAGGATAAATATAACTAGTTATAACTAAACCCCAACCTATAATTCCACCAATATTTGATAATTGTTTTAAACCTTTTGCTTTAACCATTTCTTTTCTTAAAACATCATTCTGAATTTTAATATTATTTAAAGTAAGAAGTGTATTAAAATAAAACTGATAATTATCATGATTAATGGTATTTCTATCTGTTGAATTTATCATGAATGGTTTCATATATGCTATAAGTTTTTTTATATCTTCTCTTTCTAATTCATCTTTTAAACTAAGAGCTTTTCAATCAAGGAAACCAACTCTTGAATCATATATCATTGTTCTATTACTATTAATAATAATAAAAGTATTTTCCTTCTTATTATATTTAATTATACCATAACGAAGTTCCTCTGATATTCCATCTGTACGATTATAATGGTTACTATTTAACTTACTAATTATTTTACTAAAGTCATGTTCACATTTATATATCTCATTAATGTTTTTAAATAGATCAGGTCCATTATAAGTTGTTAAATAAATAGTATCACAACTCATTCTTGCCGTATTAACTATTTGAGCTGGTTTATGACACATTACAATCATTTGAATATTATAACCTCTACCTTCAGTAAAATTAAAAGCTATATCCTTATTTAACCTATCACCCATATCATCAAGTACTATTTCAAAATTTTGAAATTTATGCATATTTTTTGTGATCATATTTATATCACATTTATTAAACCCAGTATAAAACTTATTAGACTCAGGATCTTTCCAGTCTCTGTCATCATTACACACTATAACTATATTTTTAGCTTGGTCTTGGTTTTGGTTTTGGTTTTGGTCCCGGTTTTGGTTTTGGATTGAGTATAATTTTAAGTATTGTCTAATAAAATATGTTTTCCCTGTACCAGTTCCACCATAAACAATAGTATGTAATGGTGACTTTTCATATTCAAATCTAACTAGACTCCTATTCATAAATCCACCAAAGCTTTCGTCTAGTTTTGTGTATTTACTCGAAATTGAATCATATTTTATAAAATAAAGTATAATTATTAAAAATAAAATAAAACTACACTACCCGTCTCCATTTTTATATAAAAGATAGACTTGATTTAGACTTAGACTTAGATTTTATTAAATTTATTGTATAAAAATGCTTATCCTAAGTTTTGAGGACTTCAATAATAAATTTAATATTCATAATAGTGCTAAAAGCGATATCAGAATAAAAGATATAGGTAAAGATATAAGTCTAACACCAATTGAAATAATAATGAGAGATCAAACTCCAGATAGTATCGGGGAAGGGACGAAGTCCTTGGTACCCCAACCTGCTTCGCAGATTACCAATCCTGACTCCAACATTATTGTAAAATACATCCAACTGAAGGTACACATTGGGTTTTAGTTATAAGAAGAGAAGGGGGACCTGTATATTATTTTGATAGTTCTGGCGTAGAAACCCCGCCATTATTCCTAGAAGAAAATGTTGATCTAGGCTCTAATGAGAGAATACCTCAAAATGATTAATCTTATTGTGGGCTTATTGTTTATATATGATCTATCTTATTGATAGAGGATTTAGAATCAAAAGTGCTTTGAATATTCTAGTTAATCAATTTAAATGTCCTGAAATATATAATGATTGTTTTTGTTTAGGCTGTCATGTTATTGTTAATGATAATCAGGGAACCTGCTTCGCAGATGTTAATGATAATGATAATGTTAATGATAATGATAAAGATAATGTTAATGATAATGATAATCAGGGAACCTGCTTCGCAGATGATAATGATAAAGATAATGATAATGATAGTGTTAACGTTACTGTTAATGATAAGGATAGAGATAATGTTAATGTTAATGATCATGATAATGTTAATGATAATGTTAATGATAATAATAATGATATTGATAAGGATAATGATAATGTTAATGTTAAGGATAATGATAATATTAATGATAATGTTAATGATAAGGACAAGGACAATGATAATGTTAATGATAATGTTAATCAGGGAACCTGCTTCGCAGATGATAATTTTATGTATCAGGGAACCTGCTTCGCAGATCTATTTGATGAAAAACATCAAAGGGGTAAACCTAATAACAATAGTCCTACTAACAATATCTCTGTAAATATAAATGAAGATCTACAATCATGGCTGAATGATCGTGATATAATTACTGAAGCCGCATTCCCAGATAACTTTAGATGGCTAATATCTGGTCCTAGTGAATGTGGTAAGACATTTTTATTAAAAAAACTAATTCTTGCTAGTATATATTTTGATAAGCTATACATCATTGAACCTACTGATGATCAAAACAATGGATTAGAAAGAAAAAACCCAAAAGCATTTATAGAATTTATTAAAGATATAAAAGATTTACCATCTCCTGATAAACTACCCAAAGACTTAAAGAAACTAATGATATTCGATGATGTTAGAGCCAAAGAACCAGTTATTAATGAATACTTTTGTAGAGGTAGACATAATAATTGCAATATGATATATCTTAATCAAAACCTGATCTCTCTGGATCGAGGGAGCTGTAATCTATTTATTTTATTTGAACAGAAACATAGAGTCATAGCATCGATATATCAAGATTTCTTTAATGATATTGAACTTAGTTATAAAGATTTTGCTAATATATGTAATAAGGTATGGAAAAAGCTTTATAATCATATTGTCATTGATATAACTAAAAATAAAAATATTAATGGTAAACTAAGAATTAATTGGGATTGGAGAGTTTTGTAAGTATATTATTATTATACAATTTGATGCCTCACTTGGTTTCCATGCCTCACTTGGTTTCCATGCTTCACTTGGTTTCGATGCTTCACTTGGCTTCCATGCCTCACTTGTTTTCCATGTTTCACTTGGTTTCCATCTCCTAAAACTTTTTTTAGTACATAACCTACAATAGAATTGTTTAAATCTAAAATGAGAGATATGTTTTTATAATTTACACTTTCTACATGTTAGATATTGATCAGGAATATTAAAATGTTCTAGTAAATGATCATGTTTATCTCTATATAATATAATCCTATTACATACAAAACTTTGATATGGTTTACCCTGACACCAATTACAACTCTGACCCCAGGACTTAATTTTTCATTCATCACATTTAATACAAAACATTTTTTTATTATTTTTAAAGGGGAAATATTATTTCAAAATATGTTATGACTATTAGGGAAAGAGGAAATGTTTAGTCTAAGTCTAGGTCTAAGTCTAGGTCTAAGTCTAAGTTTAGCTGTTAACATAGATGCAAAGTAAAACTTAATACATCGCCATTAAAGTCTGTAGGACTTCCATACTCATCTTTGATATGAAACTCTATATATTCTATTCTATCTTTAGTTATATTTTGATATAAGATATAAGTTGGTAAAATAATTATCAAGTAACCTGGTGGTTCAGTTAGATTAAAAGTATATAATATATCTCTATCTTTACCATTATCTTTAGCTCCAGATATAATATTGCAATGAATGTTAATATTATTGAAACACATAATATCAATAATTTTCTGAGATTTATATTCACCTTTTTTATAAACTATTTTTCTATACCCTAGTAATGAGGCTATTGAGTTTTCTATATCAAAGCTAATTGCACCCTCTTTTATTTCCATTAAACATTTCATCGTATTCTTATCAGGTTCTATTATAACATTACCATCAGTTTCTTCTTTTATTAATTCTGCTATGTCAGTTAACTCATATGCTCCCGGTGTAATAGTTGAATATAGCAACGGGATTCCTTTATAATTATAATTAAGTATAGATGTAATGTTTGGGCTTGAGGTAGAGATAGAGTAAGGGTTATGGGTAAAGTTAGGGTCAGAACTAGGAGCCTGGAGTAAAGCTTCTTCGTCTCCTATAACAGCACTAGCATATAAGAATTGATTATTCTCTCTATTCATATTAAACACTGAATTATAAACAGATAATTTAATTAAATCTTATTTTGTTGTATTAAATATAGGTTCACTACAGTTAAACTTTTCTGTTGGTTTTATCATTCTAAAGTTAAGTGTATATTCATTTTTAGTTTTAGTTAAAGCATCATGTATCTTTTGCAGTTCCCATAAGATTAAATTGTCTGTCATTTTTTATCTAATAAAAATGGATTTTCATCTGGATACAACTTATGCTTATAATAATGATATACACAAAGTAAGATTATAAAATATAAATCTAATAATCTAGCAACAATGAAAACGGTTAATACTAACATTAATATCATGCTCAATAGAGAAGAGAATCATTTAAATTTGCTTGATTCATATCTAGAGATAGAATTTGTTGTATCAGGTGATGCTGGTGGTGCATTTGCTAATAATGCTAATATCAGATTAGTTAATTATTGTATGATGGCATTATTTAGTTCAGTTAAGCTTGAAACTAGTGGTGGTAGGACTATTGAATATATAGACCATTGCCGTCCTAATCTATTGATGTATAAGTTATTAAGTAGTACTGATGATTAATACGAGTGTGGTTTTGTTAGAAATCAAGGTAATAGAGTTAGTCAACAAGGTAAAAGAGATGTATAAGTTATTAAGTAGTACTGATGATAAATACGAGTGTGGTTTTGTTAGAAATCAAGGTAATAGAGTTAGTCAACTTAAAGGTTACCATATTGCTGCAGAACGAGGTCATATGTATATGATGATTAAGATGAGTGATCTATTTGGTTTTGTAAATGATTTAGAAAAGATTATATATGGCTTAGGATTTAACCTAATATTAAACAGAAATAATAATGATAGAGCTTTATTTAGAGTTAATGCTGGTGCTGATGCAGTTGGTAATGATGATAACATAGATATAAGAGATATATCATGGTGTGTGCCTAGTATTGATCCCAGTAACGATAATAGAATTATTGTGCAGAAAGGATTAAATAAAAAGAATATTGTAGACTTTAGCTATTATGAAAGAAAGACATTTTATAAGAGTGTACCCAATGCTACTAATTTCTTGTTTGATCTAGGTAAGAAAAGTCGTATGGAAAGACCGCAATATATAGTAGTTGGCTTTGAAAATAGTAATGTTAATGAACAAACTCACGATGCAAGTACATTTGATAAAATGAATGTTACTGAATGTTATTGTAAGATTGGTAGCGAGTTTTATGCTGAGGATAGAATGAATATTAATTATGGTACCAATAATTATAATGAGGCTTTTAAATAGATTGTTAGCTTTAATAAAGATTATAATGGGCTACCATATAATATCAAACCGTATAAAAATCATAAAACATTCAAAATTAGTCATAGAATATATGTATTCGTTACTAGATATCAAAGTGATCATATAGGTCCACAACCAATACAACTTATTTTTAAATTTAGTTCTGCAGTTGCCGATGTTATATGTCATGCATTAGTATTAACTCGAAAGGTTATTAGTGTTAATAGTGATGGTAATAAGATGGTTGATATAATCTCGTAGAGATTAATGGCTGGAGGCCTATTATATCACAGACAGAGTCTTAGTTATAATTAAGTCATAGTTATATTAAATGATATAATTATTGACTTAACCAATGACTAAACAATGACTAAATCAATGATAATCAAACTATTTCCTACTAGTCTTAACAAAAGCCTTAGCATAAATAATATCTAATTTCTTTTTATTCTCTAGAGCTAAGCCTCTAGCTTCAAGTTTAGTTTGGGGTTTGGGTTTGGC
Organism: Convolutriloba macropyga; assembly: GCF_964194025.1. Classification (NCBI taxonomy): domain Eukaryota; kingdom Metazoa; phylum Xenacoelomorpha; order Acoela; family Convolutidae; genus Convolutriloba; species Convolutriloba macropyga. Next base: position 12,885,557 of record NC_134473.1, on the reverse strand, counting down.
TATTGGTTTAACCCTGGGCTTAGGCTTAGGCTTAAAAACAACAAAGGGATTATACTTTTTAACTTCCATTATTTTTTGTATACAGATATGAGTCTTTTAAACAAGTTCAAAACTGACTCATATTGTGTTGGTGGCAGACATTATAGTGGTATTAATAATATAAGTGGAGCTATTACTTCAAAAAGTACTAAAATGTTAAGAGGATACTGCACTAAATGTAGAAGGAATAAATCAATGACAGTATCTGATGCAACAATAGAAGCTGAGGGATTGAAAGATTTCTTTAAAAGTGTTCGTAAAGCTACGGTTAACTTTGGAAAGAAAATTGCTAATAATCCATTAAGAGCATTAAAAATAGCAAGTAAAATAGGAAGTGCAGCTGCATCTAGAAACCCTAGAGCTGCTTTATCAGCCAAACCTGATTTAATTAGGTTTTCAACTATTGGTGAAAGTATAAAGGTAGTACATAAAGGAAGAGGATTATACTTAGGTACTAAGAAGAGATAATTATTTGATTATGATTATTTTTATATTATGTTTATGATTATGTTTATGATTATGATTATATTTATGATCATGATTAAGATTATATTTAATTATATTTATATTATGTTTATGATTATCGATAAATATTAATACTAATATTATTATTACTAAACATACTATTATTACTAAACACTATTAACTTTAGTTTAAAAAAATACTCAGCTTGTTTTTCTTGTTTTTCTTATATTCTTCATATACCTTGACTAATTCATTATATTCATTATTATCTATTTTATTATCTTTCATTGATTTAGTCTATAGTTTATTAAAGTTGTCGCTAAGCTGTTTACTTAAAATATACATTTGTGAATACTTTATAATTTTATTTATTATTTTAGTATTAATTGTTTTTGATAATGAACCACAAACAGTTGCCGTAGCAAAAGCTGTTGGTATAGAATAAGGTAATCGTATACCTGTTAAAGCAACTGATGTTGTTGTTGCCGTTGTTGCCATTGATGATAATACTATTTCTGTTATCTCAGCTACGTTAATATAATTTTTATATCTACTTAACTTCTTATTATAGTTAGTAGTCTCAGTTTCATAATAAATTCTAAAATCTTTTGTAATGTAATATTAATATTAAATTTATTATTGGCTTGAATCTTTTCATTTATATATTATTCATTAACGGTTGACAAGTTGGGATATAGTAATTTCTCACTCGGTGCTGTTGGATTGGTCATGGACTCCGTCATAGCTTTGCTTATTTTCATTAGTAAAAAAACTTTCTATTACTTTTGTTATATCTTCTTGTTTAAAACCATAATGCTTCTCAAGTCTTGCTTGCTCTTTATTATCAAGTAACGTACTTCGTAAAAGTATAGCAATTATATATTGTACTATTGTCCTTTTATTCTTTATAAGTGCTTCATCGACGGCAGAATTAGTCTTTTTATTAATTTCTCTAAATTCTTTTAGACCCGTTGTAAACGTATCATCTAGTTGTATGTTAGTGATACTCTGATTAAACTTATTATTATCAAATTATTGTTTTAATTGATTATATCTAGAGATAAAATCAGCAGCAACTTTATTACAAAACTTAACAGTATTTGTGACTTCATTTTCTCATAATAAATTCTTTAATTAGTTCTTCAATAACTTGTGTTTCATTTAGTTGTAATGTTTTAGTTGTAACTTTATCAAAGTCACTCTTTCTTAGTTCAGTTATGTTTCTACTTAAAATGTTTCTATTTTATTAGAAGAGGATAATAAGTTATTGTCACAATACTCTTTACTAACAACATCTTTTTCATCTATCGGAGGATGTTCATTCGTAATTTTATAGGTATCCTTCATATCAATATTATCATTATCTTCTAAGAATAACCCACGAGCCTTACTTAGTGTTAAGTTGTTTTCATTCCCCATAAGATGTTTCGCTTGGTTAAATCTATTTCTTGTCATTATTTATATTAAGAATTGTATTTAATGATTCTAAAACTTAATTATTAGATTCAAAGTCAAACTCGGATTTTAATAGTTCCTGTTTCTAGTGTTTACCTTCTTTTATCTCTCCATTAATATTTTCTATTTTATATGTTGGTGGTTGTGTTTTTAGAACTTCATTATCTTTAAACAATTCTCTATTCCAATTAGAAGTGTAACCTTTAGAGAAGATATTACGTTATTCTGCGTTTCTAACAAAATCACCAACTTTAAGTTTAGGTTTAATATTCCTATAAAATAATGAGTATTTAACCTTATAAGCATCAACAGGTGTCATATTAATTGTTGAATGAATGTTATTGTTATATGTTAAAACAGCATCATTTAGTATATTTACCAAATTACCATCACCATTGATGAACATTGGTTTATTAATTATGTGTAATAATGTTCTATAAATCTCTCTAAAAACACAGCCTTTAAATCACTATAAGTAGAATATAGTTTTGTTTCGTATTCTTTAAGTAAAGATTTAAATGTTTTAAAATGTTAAAACTCACTACCTCTATCTACCCATAACTTTTCTGGTTTTCTATCGGGGAACCCGCAACTATGTTGATCTTCAAAGCCAACTTGTGGACTTGCAGAGCCACCTTGTAGATGTTCACCTAATACTATTCTAAATTCATTAGTTATAGATAAACCAGATTTATTCTTTAATGGAATAGCCCATTCATATTTTGTGAATATATCTATAACAGTTAATATAAACTTATAATTATCATTGTATTTACATAGAGATGATTTGTCTATCAAATCAGCTGACCATGTTTCATCTTTGTATAATGGTATTATTCTTTCTCTTCTAAACTTCGTTATTTGAGGACTGAATACAATAGCTAATAAATGTTGTTGTTGTTTTTCCATCATTATTCATTTACCATAGTTAAAGACAAAATTATCTAATTGTTCTTGATTGTTAATATTCATAGATAATAGTTGCTTAGATATATCTAGCATTTCATCTTATAATCCATCATGACCAGCTTTTGTTTCCAGTATTAATAATTCTAATCTTTCTACTAAACTATTGGGGTCAGTCTTAGTAAGACCGCTGGCTTTAAATTCTTCTTCTTCTTCAATAGTATCACAAACAGTGCATTCACTACTAAAGGAATCTCTTCTAGGTGATGCGATACTAATTGATAATCTTCTTATAACTTTCGATCTTTTACTTTAATTATCTCCTCTTTGTTTATAACCGATATCAATTAGAAATCGTTTTACTTTGTTTTCATCACCCCTTAGAAATCGTTTTATTCATCACCTTTTATGTCTCTTTCCGTGACATTTTTATTAGTGATAAACATAAGGAAAGCTTTAGTGAAATCATAGTTGTTATTTCTTAGTTTTATACCATTCGGTGTTATGCGAGTGGGCACATTATTAATTGTAAACTCATTTTAATTTGCATCGAATGGGACTAATCGCAATGGAATATTCGTTTGTTTTCTCATATCTGCTAGAATATCAAGCATCTCGTTACTTAGTTTAAACAATTTACCCTCTCGACCTGGTAATGTGATAGGCTCTCTGACAGAGAACTCGTTTTGTTGAACGTAGGAAAACTCTAAAGCTTTCAATGCATTTGTGTTGTCTTCTATCCGTAAACCGGTTTCACCGAACTGAGAACCAGCTTACTGGCTGCTTAGCAGTTTCACCAATCCGAGAAGCGGTTTCACCGATTGCTTCCATTATTTGTGTTTGGTGGGCTTGTAGTATTTCACTATTAGTATTTAAAGTTTTAGTTAGAGGATCAAATAACTCTTCTTTTTCACCATAATATTCTTGTTGTTTCAATTTATCTTCTAATCTATTCTTTCTGTGTTGTTTTTCTAGATAGTTTAATTCTATAAGTTAATCTAGCTTAGTCATTTTTTTATATAAAAATTTTATACTAAGTGTGAATTAGATCTGTAATTATAATTAAAATAACTAATTATAATGACTCATTATATAATATAATAGCTGCTTCTATTAATTTTCTATTGCTATCTATAGTAAATTCTTTAATATCATTAATCATGAAACCTGCTTGGCAGATCAGTTTATCTACATCCTTATCTTTATCCTTATCCTTATCCTTATTTAGTTTCTTAATCTTATTTAACAAATCCCTTTTAAATAAATATAGTTCCTTATCATGTGGATAACTTTATATATTGTTTACATAAAACCTTTTATCATCAAATGTATTTAAACAAATCTTACTTGTTTTTGTTGTCGTCATACTATCCCCAACCTTTTGTATTCTGTTTTCATCTACTGTTCTCTGTGTATTATTCATTAATGCATCATAATAATCTATGTGCCTAGCAATATTATGCTTCTTTATTCTATTTTCTTTAGTGTTTTTAGGATAATTTTTGAAGCTAAATGTTTTGGGAACAATGCCAAAAATTCCTCAATAATCCTACTCCGCAGCTCGTGCTTAAACTTGCCGGGGACTTTATTATTAGTTTTTATAGGTATGTCTGGATTGCTTCAGTCCATATGATCATCACTAGCTTTACCTTCACTATAACTTAGTACGAAACTGTCCGTATCCATATAGTGAAGTGTTAGATCTTTGAGGGATGGTTGTAGAATATAATAGAATACATCAAACATATGTACTTTGCTAATTTCGAGTATTGTTACTCCTACATATACAAGTGAGCTAGATTCCATTTTTTCTTTATATATTCTATTTGGCTATAATCTCTATATCTAGTTATATTCTTAAATGTTGGTTTACTTTCACTTTTCATTTTCTTTTCTTCATCATGCAAGAACTCTCTTTGAAAGAAGTGTAGATGATTCATGCACATTCTTCCATATAGGGAGTTATTCATTAATTTCCTTACATCCTTTTCTGCTTCGTTTTAGCTGTTGCTCTTTTATTTGTATTGTTTTGTATATAATCTCTACATATATAATCGTGTTTAAATTCAATTATTCTATGTGTTTTTGTTACTTTTACTACCATCTTAACATAGAACTTTAATATGCTATAATGAACCATATATTCTGTTTTGTTGTTTTGGTCTAAGATTAATTTCTCGGATCTTGCCTTGCCTCCATCTCTTTCTCTGTAACCTAATTCATTATCATTTATCTTTCTCTTATTAGGCATTAGTGCTAACTGTTCTGTTCTCTCTACATATATGGCTATGGAATGATGCAAAAAATACCTTATAAGGACTTCCAATTTACTACTACTACTCTAGATGCAATATTGATTACTCCTGATGATAGTGATCATGGTTACTGTGTAATTTGTGATTTTGATTATACTAATGAATGTAAATTCATTAGTAAAATCAATATCACAAACAAGATAGTAACCATGATCACTATCATCTGGAGTATTCAATATTGCATCTAGAGTAGTAGTAAGTTGGAAGTCATTATAAGGTAATTTTTGCATCATTGCATAACCATATAGGTTGTTTGCGTCTATGTACCATATGGGCCTTTGGTCATGCTCTGCCATCTGCGAAGCAGGTTCTCTGATGGACTTACCATCACTGTTATCCGCGAAGCGGCTTTGCCGATTTATATATCTATCACCCATTATTCCACATATACCACCTCTCTTTGTTCCAACAAAATCATCTAGCATTTGTTTATTTTGCAATGTATCTAATGTAACACCGCTTGACATTAACCAACAATCAAAACTATAACCCGGGAGACTAACGTAATGTAGTGGATTGAGCTTGAATTCTTTCATACTTAATTTAACATATTCATTCATGCATTAGTCTAATATTTCGACATTATTCTGTAAAATACTCTATAGTTAGATCTTTACCAGTTTTATGACGGTTTTTTTATTAAAGTTATCTACTTCTTCTTGTGTTGGTAATTTATTCGAGAGGGAGGACTTGAAGTCTTCTACTTTTAGATTACCTATAACTTCTTGGTAATCATTTAAACCGAAGTATTCATATGGATATAATTTTTTAGTTTTACATCCGTATACCTTTGCCAATTGATCTAGAGGCATAGCTAAGAATTTATAACAATCTAAGAATTTGAGACAACCAATGCTAAACATCTTAGACTTCCCAGCAGCTAGTGGTATGTTATCTACTTTTCTTTTATCATTATTCTGTTTAAAGAGTTCACTGTATAGTAGGTTGAAGTCATAGCCAGAGCCATTATGGAATATTACTGGAATGAAGTTTTGTTGTTTGCATCTTAGATTACATATTTTACAGGCTGGTCCTCTATATTTACCAGTTTCGTGACAATGATCTCTTACTTTATTAATACATATTTGCTGCAGATATGACAAGTGTTATTAGTTTCATGATATAATTTATCTTCTTCTGTGAATACCATATTTTCATTATGTTTGAAAATATTCTCTGTTTCTACTTCTAATAGATCTCTAGCAAATCTTTTGATGCAGCCTAGATGGAAGTAGTGCTTGAAGTTACCTTGCCAGGTGTAACCCACAGCTATTGGAATATGTTCAGCTATTACATATTTACAATCATTAGTTGAGACTTCAACAATGCAACATTCTATATCGGCAGTTATAATATTTTTTATATTCTGTCGTTTGTGTTCATTTATAAAAGTAATATGTTTTTTCTTAGGACAAACAATCTCTGGTTTGAATGAGTTGTTGCATTCGTGTTTATTATATATAATTTGTGAGTTAAACCAATATGTACACCTATCGCAATAATAACATTTAATGTTATTTTTATTTGGGCGATCTAACAGGGTTTCTATATTTTTTATTAGGGCACAGTGTTCTATTTGACCATTACTCCAAACTAGTATTTTCACATCATTTCTATCTTTATTAAAACCATCCACTTGTTTAAACAATTTTACTTTACCTCCACCACAGGGGGTGTATAACCAAAAATTAATATTGTATAATTTCTGTATTCTTAATATATAGCCGAAGTCATCTTCATGTTCTTGTCTTGGTTCAATTAGTTTATCTACATATTTACTTTCTCGAGTTGCATTACCTTTGACTGGATGTAACCATGCGGTGATAGTTAGTTGCAAGCAGTTGTATTTATAACTTCGTATATTTAATATCGATTTAGAGTTTTTGAGATCAGCTGGTAAATCTATATGGGTACCAATAGATGCTCTAGTTGGTTCAATATTTAACTGAATACTTCTTATTCCAAGAAACTCAAAATCATAACCATAACCTTCATATATTTCCTTTTCAAAGTTTAACCATCCGTAAAACGGCTTCGCCGATTGTGTGAAGTCTCCGTTTTCATATATTGCCTTATTAATAATATAGTCAGTATTGAAAGATATTTTAGTAGTTTTAACTTCTTCTTTGGTTCTTTTTTTATACTCACACTCGGCTGTGATCTTATATTTAAAACTCTTAACTTTTCTGAACTGGTAACAGTTTTTAATTTCTTTAAAAGAGTAATTAGTTGCTTCATCTATATCTTCAAAGTAATTCCCACCTTTATCTGTAATATGAAACTCTCTCATGTTCTGACTGGAGTTTATATCAAAGTCTTCTGTGTTTTCTAGATACATACGATTGTGACTATATGAGTGAGTAGTTAGAGCTATTTCATTCCTAAATTCTTCATGACATTCTTTACATTCATATCCGTGAAACGGCTTCGCCAATCTAACTATAGAGTAGAAGTTGTTTTCGGTTTTGGCTTTAATTTTTGTAATATAATCATCTTCATCCGAATTATACACCCTTTCCGAGATTTCTTCTTCAGACTCAAACATTTTCTCCAATAGTTCCTTATGTTTGAGATCGTTTGATTGATGTCTGTATAAACTCTTCTTTGTTTCAAAGGATAAATTACAAACATCGCAGAAGTTTCTGAATTAGTTGATTGAGACATGATGTATTTATTTAGGGAAATAATCAAAAACAATTTACCGAAAAATGAAAATGAAATGCAATAAGTGTAAAAATAAACCTTGGAAGGAATGTTGTAAAAATTGTAAGGAATTAAAATATTCTTGTTATGTATAAAAAATATGGCTAAAGTGAAAGATTACATAGAGCATTTGGGATATCATTATTCTGATCCTGATCAATATCTAGCATGTAGTATGTGTAATGTTTATAAACATATTTTATATAGATTTAGAAATAGGAAATGTAGACTGTGTATTTATCTTCACAGATATGGTCATACAAGAAATCAATAAAGAGAGCATGTTTATAAGTATAATATTCAAGGAGCTAATTCTTCTTCTTTTAATTTATCTGTGGTGTAGTTTTGGTTTTTATTGAGATATCTGCGAACGAGCTCTGCTCGTGGTAGACCAAGCAGGTTGGTATGCCACGGACGGAGTCCTTTCCCTGATATTTTAGATTTAGACCTTTTTTTTAATTTATACCAGATTTAGAATAAATAATAAGCTGGTTTTTTATTCAAGTTACTCTGAAAAACACTAATCACTGTGTATCCACCGATCTCAGTGTTTTTTGACTGTGCTCTTTTTGTTCAAGTTGTCCACGAAGTGGCTTCATCAATTTTTGCAAGTTTGGTTTTACGTGCTTGTTACACGATCTCACTAGTTATACTGAAAAACACTTATCACTGTGTTTCCACCGATCTCAGTGTTTTTTGACTGTACACCCATCACAGTGTGTCCCATATACAGTCTCACAGTAGGGATCTGCGAAGCAGTTTCACTGATCAACCTTACTGTGAAATTGTGTTTTTTTTATCTCACTTAGTTTCATTGTAATTCACGTCAAAGTCGGGGGACGTTCACTGGAGTCAGTGAGGAAGGAACCCCAAACCTTCCGATTGCTAAAGCAACTTAACTAGACTCGATGATTTAAACACTACACCAAGTGAGACAGAAAGTTTTAGTTTTAGACTGATTAAATATTGATTAGGGGATATATGAAAATTTTTCTTATTTTAATTTTTCTTCAAGTTTTCTTTTTTGTTAAAGTTTTGTTTGCAAGTTTGTTTACTTGCTTGTTACACGGTCTCACTAGTTTTATACTAGTATCTGGGGACGTCCACTGGAGTCAGTGGGGATAGAACCCAAACTATCTATCCGTCTGATAACGATTAATTACCAGCTTAACTCGACACTAGTGGTTTGCACCAAGTGAGACAAGAAATGATAGATTTAAAATATAAAAAAAGTGAATATAGAGCTAATATATAGTAGTGGATAAAACAAGAAAATCAACAAGTAGAAAAATTTGGCCCTATTCGACATGCGCGATTAGCGTTTGGAGAAGAGGCCAAATTTTGCTGGTGTTTGATTTCCTTGTTTTATCCACTACTCCCCATTTGCAGCACAGATACCATTACATAGTTATCATAGATAGTTATCATAAGAAAAAATAGTCTGACTATTAAACAACAAGATTTATCAATTGAGCAAAAAATTGACTAAACATTTGTTTCGGCTTTCAAAGTGATTAATTGCATATTTTGCGAAACTGAAACTTTGTATAAGTATCCTTAAAAAGTTCTTATAAAATTGAATTTTCTTGAAAAATCAAGTAAACTAATGAGACATGATCAGGCTCCAAATGATTTTAAATAGGGAAAAAAGAAAACCTTTTGGGCTAAAAGGGTAGCTTTCGTTCGTGTTTCAAAAACAATCACAGCACACTTTTTGAAAGATTTATGCGTATACACAAGTTAGGCAATAAACAAAAGCGGTTTAGTTCTTAAGGAAGCTTTTGTGCTTAGATTGAAAAGCTAAGTTTTACAGAGAAGCTCAGCAACACAAATTCTGCTAAAATATGTTCTTTCAAATTAACAGGATTCTGAAAGTAAGAGAATGATTATCTGCCCTTAGGTTATTTAGTGTTTGAGTATATAGCATATAAAACAAAAATCTCGACCTTGTTTCCTTTTTTGAAAAACTTGATATCTTGTTTTGTTTCGTCCTAATTCTTTTCTGGGTTCTAAGAGTTAAACTTAATCGCAATTCATGATGGGATTCTCATCTTGGGTAAAACGAGTCGAAAAAGCATCGAAGAATGTCTGAGAAAAAGTTTTTTTTTCTCAGACATTTTTTGGTACAAACTAAGTTATCTCAGGTTTATCGCGAGGTGTTGCGGATGCAACTTAAAAATGGCTAAATATGGAAGTTAAAATGATTTGCCGCAAAAAACATGACTTTATGTCCCACATTGCTAACTGTCAGTTACCAAAAAACATGGAAACAAAACATCTGAATTTGACTTTTTCAATGCTAGAAATATGTTTCTCACTACATATTAATGGTAACTAACCGACATTCAACCTTCTGATGTTACAATTACAGACGCTAACGATTACTTGGTTGTGACAAGAGCAGACAACGATCTCCTGCATGGATTTTTTACTGGAATCAGATGTCACCAAGGACAATTTTTTTTGGAAGTTGGGTTTCAGACGTCACCCCTACAAGAGGCTCTAGTTTTTTTTACTGGTTTCAGACGTCACCAGCAGAAGTCCGCCCGAGGTCTCAGACGCCACCTCTGATGTCCTGTTCCCCGGTTAGATCGAGCCAAAAATCTAATATTTTCGACAAAAAGCCACCAAAAAATTGAAATTTGTCCCCCAAAAAGCTGTTTTCTGCTACTATAACACCTCGATTGATAAACTTTGACTGGTTTTATTTTTCTAATAGCAAGTAAAAGCAATTTAACTACTTTGAAAGAAAAATTTGGTGAGAAAAAGGCCAAAAGTCAGAAAAACGGTCGCAAAATCAGAAAATTCAAAAAATCTATTTTGATTTTCTGATCGCATATTCTAATGAAATACCAAAAACGCCCTCGAACTATTTTTTTGAGCTAGTTTTCAAATAGCGAGAAGGCCATTCTAGTCGATATATCATACTGGAGTCTTAGAAACAAGAAATGTTAGAAAATTTTTTCTGAAATCAGAAAAATCAAAAAACCCAATTTGATTTTCTTACCCCATATCTTATTGATTCACAAAATAAACTTAAAGTATCTCTGTGAGTTAGTTTTGCAGTAGCCAGAAAGCTATTTTGGTCGATATAGTATACTGAGTCATCAAAAACGAGAACTGTCAGAAAATTTTTTCTGAAATCAGAAAAGTCAAACACCCATTTTGATTTTCTGACCACATATATTATTGATTCAAAAAATAAACTCTTAAACTATCTTTTTGAAATAGTTTTGCAGTAGCCAGAAAGCTATTTTGGTCGATATAGTATACTGAGTCATCAAAAACGAGAATTGTCAGAAATTTTTTTCTGAAATCAGAAAAATCGAAAAACCCATTTTGATTTTCTGACCCCCTATCTCATTGATTTACAAAATAAACTCTTAAACTATCTTTGTGACTTAGTTTTGCAGTAGCCAGAAAGCTATTTTGGTCGATATAGAATACTGAGTCACCAAAAACGAGAATTGTCAGAAAATTTTTTCTGAAATCAGAAATATCAAAAAACCCATTTTGATTTTCTGGCCCCATATCTTATTGATTCACAAAATAAACTCTTAAACTATCTCTGTGAGTTAGTTTTGCAGTAGCCAGAAAGCTATTTTGGTCGATATAGTATACTGAGTCATCAAAAACGAGAATTGTCAGAAAATTTTTTCTGAAATCAGAAAAATCAAAAAACCCATTTTGATTTTCTGACCACATATCTTATTGATTCAAAAAATAAACTCTTAAACTATCTTTGTGAAATAGTTTTGCAGTAGCCAGAAAGCTATTTTGGTTGATATAATATACTGAGTCATCAAAAACGAGAATTGTCAGAAATTTTTTTCTGAAATCGGAAAAATCCAAAAACCCATTTTGATTTTCTGACCCCATATCTCATTGATTCACAAAATAAACTCTTAAACTATCTTTGTGAGTTAGTTTTGCAGTAGCCAGAAAGCTATTTTGGTCAATATAGTATACTGAGTCACCAAAAAACGAGAATTGTCAGAAAATTTTTTCTGAAATCAGAAAAATCAAAAAACCCATTTTGATTTTCTGACCCCATATCTTATTGATTCACAAAATAAACCTTTAAACTATCTTTGTGAGTTGGTTTTGCAGTAGCCAGAAAGCTATTTTGGTCGATATAGTATACTGAGTCACCAAAAACGAGAATTGTCAGAAAATTTTTTCTGAAATCAGAAAAATCAAAAAACCCATTTTGATTTTCTGACCCCATATCTTATTGATTCACAAAATAAACCTTTAAACTATCTTTGTGAGTTAGTTTTGCAGTAGCCAGAAAGCTATTTTGGTCGATATAGTATAATGAGTCATCAAAAACGAGAATTGTCAGAAAATTTTTTCTGAAATCAGAAAAATCAAAAAACCCATTTTGATTTTCTGACCCCATATCTCATTGATTCACAAAATAAACTCTTAAACTATCTCTGTGACTTAATTTTGCAGTAGCCAGAAAGCTATTTTGGTCGATATAGTATACTGAGTCATCAAAAACGAGAATTGTCAGAAAAGTTTTTCTGAAATCAGAAAAATCAAAAAACCCATTTTGATTTTCTGACCCCATATCTTATTGATTCACAAAATAAACCTTTAAACTATCTTTGTGAGTTAGTTTTGCAGTAGCCAGAAAGCTATTTTGGTCGATTTAGTAGACTGAGTCATCAAACACGAATAATGTCAGAAAATTTTTTCTGAAATAAAAAAAAAGTCAAAAAAACCATTTCAATTTTCTGACACCCATACCCTACTAAATCACAAAATACGCTCTTAAACTATCTTTTTGAGTTAGTTTTGCAGTAGCCAGAAAGTTGTTTTAGTCGATATAGTACACTGGGATCTCAAAAACAAGAAAGATCAGGAATTTTTTAAAATTTTTCCTAAAGCCAGAAAAATAATAAAAAAAACTCCTTTTGATTTCCTAACCTTATATCCTGTCTTTTTGCAGTTTGAACTCTTATGCTAGCCCTGTGAGTTAATTTTACACTGGAGAGAAAACTATTTAGGTCAATACATCGAAATGTGATCTCAATAACGCGAATTGCCAAGAAAACTTTTTTGAAATCAGAAAAAATTCAGAAAAATAGTTTATTTTTCTGACTACACATCGCCTTGAAAGCAAACCAAGTTGTCAAACTAGCCCTCTGACTTACCGTGAAATTGCCGAAAGTTGATATTTAGTAGATATATGAGTCAGCCTCAAAAAAAGAGAGAAGTTAAAAAGGCCTTTCGAAAAAAGAAAAGAAAAACGGTTTCGATTTTCGGACTGCACAAAAAAACCTAAATTGTAAATCAAACAGTCTAACTCTATTTTTGAGTACGATTTTAAAATTGTCTCAAAATTTTTCTTTTCGAATATATTATATTCGGAGTATGGAATCAATAAGAGTTACAGAAAAAAGTTCGAAACAGGTTTCTTTAAAAATAGAAAACTCTTATTACAAAATCCCAAGAACACCTCCGATAAAGAAAGCAAAACACATAAAACAACTTCCCAGCTAGAACAAAGTTCTGATTTTTCGAAAGATTTGCAAAACGATATATATAAAATATAGCCTTCAGCAAAAAAACGCAAAAACTTTCCCCTGTTAACTTTAAGAACCGTTTAATTTTTTCCTTGTCCGCGGTCACAAACGTCAGCGAGAAGAAGTCCCTATTCCCCTGCTGGTCTCAGCAGTCACCAATCAGAGTGGCAAATTTTGCACGGTTCCAGTAGATACCGAGAAGAAATCGATAATTTTTACTGGTTTCAGAAGTCACCATTGTAAAATGAGAAGCCTTTTCTTATTGGTATCAGTAGTCACCCCATTTAGAAGATTTCAATTATTTCAAGAAGAGCAAAACATCTCTCAAGAACCTCAAGCAGTTCTACACAGTAAAGTCCTTAGTGGGTTTCCCTAAATCAACACAGACAACTCAACAACCAACGTTTTTTCTTGTAACCCTCGTTGCCTAGTCGCTCCGCAAAAAAAATTATATAATTTTTTTTCAGCAACCTCCTTTTGGGCTTCTCGTAAAAGTAAAACAGTAGAACTAATTGTTTTTAGCTTACATTCAGGGAGAAAGCACAAACTAAAGTTTACAGTCATTGTCCGAAGAAAAAAAACTATTTGAAAACAAAAAAGAAAATCTATTCGTAGCAGTTATTTGGTCCTGTAAAAAAAAAGACGATAAACGTTCGAACGAGTTTTTTTTCTTTTTCTAGCAAATAAAATCTACTATAATTAGCACCACCACAACCTTAGGGTTCTTGTTTTTGAAAAAATTTGCGTCGCTGAACTTTTATAGGAAATTTTTGGCTGATTAGCCAAATTAGATTTTGACATCAAAAGTTCGTCGCTCCGGTTTTTCGGCGTTTTCGTTTTAACCTGAAAGACAAACATAACAACAACAACAACAAAAGAGATCAAAGATGACGCAAAGAAACAACGACGAGTGTCAGTTTGCAGTAAACATGTTTAAATCAACGGAAAGTTCTTTGAAAAGCCAGCTTGATTTGTTACAGAAGGCAAAAGACGATAGAAAGAGCTTCAGATCATTAAATCTACTGATAAGCAGAGCCAAAACGCTGCAAACAGAATTGGACAAGAAGACAGAAGCAGTGTTGAGGGCGAAGCCTCACCAGAGTACAGCAACTTCGATTCTCGACAGACAGAAAGCCTTAACATCCAGACTGCAGCAATACGAACTGGAAGTTGACACATTGGACGATGATGGTCTATTAAGCCAGTCCTCAGCAAGATTTCGCGACGACGTCACAATTCCCTCTCGCCCAAGCAACCGGCGACTGGATTCAGAACGATCAACACCAACACGCAATGTTATCACTGAAGAAACATTTGTCGAGCAAGCAGCCAGTTCACAACCGAACAACACAACAGTCTTCATTAATCCACCGCCCATTCCTCCAAGACCAGTCAAGCCATCACTATTCCTGAACAACCAGAAAATCCAGGATCCTCTTATTAGCCCTTTGATAAATCAACAACAAAATTTCCATCAAGAGAACAGAAACCAGTTTGTTGACTCCAACTCAACACATCATGCTAATCATTATCATCCAACGGCATCAAACACCCTAGAACAACCCAATGCTTGTCATCAAATAGAAACCTTAATTTTGCCGCCTCTCAACATGTCAAACTTGGATCATCAGTTGAACCAAGAACCCAATTTTCTAACAGCAAAGGATTTAGAATTCAGCGGTTCTCAATCCAAACAAAAGCAGTTTGTTAACCGTTTCAGTTTATCTTTGACCCCTGAAAGTCAGAGAGGCTTCCAAAACGTCAACGTACCTTGTCCAACCCTTCAAGATGAAGGTGGAAGTTCATTCCTTGGCAAAGAAATTATTGACATGCCTCTTAATCATGGACCTGAATACGTGACAATAGATCAAAACCCTCACTCATCTAAACAAAACTACGTTCAGCCTATGCATTATTGTTTCACAAACAATCTACAACCAACAACAGCTGCAAAGGTGGTTTCGGATGTCCAGAGCTATTGTTTTTCAAAAGAACAAGATATTCAACTCAAACCTCAAAAGCCTGAAAACAGTTTTGTGCAACGTGTCAGTTCTTTCAACATCGGTGCCAACGATCCTGTAAAAAACACAACCTTGACAAACAGCTTCTCAATTCAGGGTTTAGCAGTTCAAAGGCCTCCTGTTTACCCATCTATTACCCCAGCGCAAGCAAACATCCACTCAGTGCAGAGCGATCTAAAACTTCTTACAACGCATTCCACAACCTCTCAAGAAGCGAACAAACCAGTCCATAGCTTCAATCCGGCTACTCAAACCAGTATGGTGGATATTGGTCAGAGCAACACAAACGCTTATTTATCATATCCTTTACCCATCAAGAACAAGGCAGCTGAACCCGCTGTAAATCAAAGTCATTCAAACGCCGAAATTTCGCACTTGCGACCTCCCCCTCTACCTAATCTTTATCCAACTAACATCTTGCCAACTTCAAGCGTAAGGCAGCATCAGGCTCCAGTGTTTGCTACAGCTGGACAATTTGTCCCCTCAATGACCAATAGTGAACTTCAGCCAACCTCAGTCGACCTAAAATGCTCGATCAAATTGCCGCCATTAAAATTGCAAAATTTTAATGGTAACCCCATGCACTATCACGAGTGGATAAATATTTTTTTCTCAATGGTTCACAATAACATTTCAATTACTGACATACACAGAATAACATACCTACAGAATTCAGTGTTGGGTAAGGCAAGGGATCTGATACATGCTTACTCTTGTGATCCATCCTATTATAATACAGCCCTCAACGAGATAATGAGCCGCTTTGGCGACCCTTCAGTTGTTGTCAATGCTTTTATCAACCAATTAGAGAGCTGGAAATGTAATAATTCTTACAATAAGCAATCCTTCATAGCATTCTCTTCATTTCTAAAGAGACTTGTCCAGGCTTTTCAGAACCTAGGTTTTCAAGCCGACCTTCAATCGTCTACTTTATTGAGGAAAGCGAAGGAAAAAATTCCCCACAACATGCTTCTTAAATGGACTGAATACACCCTGACAGAGAATGTTACAACAACTACCCTTGTTGAGTTGCAAAAATGGCTTGATGTTCAAGCAAGGGTTTATGACAAAGTAAACTAGGAAAATAGAACCAGTACCTTCACTCACAACAAAAACGGTAATTATCCTGCTGTGACAGCACAACAATCGGTTCAAGAACAGTTTAAGCTAACAACTGCAAGACAGTCTCAAAAGAACGATTTAGACCAACGAAAGGTTAATCACAACGGCTCGAAAAATGAGCAACAGTTTGCAAACAGGCACACAAATTGTGTTCAATGTCACAAACCGCATTTTGCTGCAACTTGTTCAGACTACCATAAATTGTCCCCTGAAGGTCGATTTCAAACTATCCAGAAAAATAGCTTGTGTACAAACTGTTTAAGTAATCAACATCGCAGAGACACTTGTCCCTCCTCGAAGCGTTGTCAAGTGTGTAATGGTTTTCACCATACAACACTACATAATCCAGCTAAACAATTCAGCAGAACACATGCCGCTTTTACTACCAGCAACGTCCAACAGCAAACTAAAACCTCAGGTCAACAAAATTGGTCATCGAAAGACGACAACAACTCACAAACGCAGAAAAGTAGTGAAGCAACTCAGAATAAAATAACACAATTCAAACCCAAAAGCAATCTCAGGTACGGAAAAAATTTTGGAAATAATGATAATCAACAGTCATCGAATCGTGCGAATTTGAATGGACCTTCTACCAGCCAAAATTTCAATGTCAACCAAATATCCAGTACACCGAAATATTGGTTTGAGCAGTTACAGCTGCTGCCAGTATCCTTTATCAAAGAAGATAAATTATTCGACACGTATGCTCTCATTGACCCCGGCAGTCAGTTTACGTTTTTATTAGATGCTGTTTCAGACTACCTGGAACTCCCATGCGAATATCAATCTTCAACAACTGTTCAATATCTAAACGTTGATTAAGAAATGCCCCTATCAAAAATAAAGCAACCAATAACAGTTTGCCCCTTTCAATCAGTTTGATGAAAAGTTCCAAATATCCAGAGCCTACAGCACCCCTACATTAAACGTTAATGCAGCCAATGTTACTGAGCTAAACTATGTTTGCGATGCATTCAATGAACTTCGACACATATATTTCCCAGACATTGCCGAAGGTAAGATTGGAGCACTCCTTGGTGTCAATGCTTTTGCCTTTACGCATCCTACTGAAGTAATTCAAGGAACCGAAAACACACTAGGAAACCGCTCTTCAAAATCTTCTAACAAATCGAAAGTATTTGTATACCATGTCTGTCGGAAAAGTCCAGAACAACCGTTGGACAATTTGATACAAGAATTTTGGTCAATAGAGAACGATGGTACCAGAAAAGAAGATAATACTATGACTGAAGATGAAAAGTCTGCCATTCGAATACTTGAGAGTACTATCAATCACACAGGCGAAAGGTATGAAATAGGTCTTCCATGGAAAGTACCTGCCAATCTTCAAAATAACTATTTTTCTGCCCTCAATCAGCTAAACAGTTTGAACAAACGACTTAATAATGATCCAAAACTAAGTGATATGTACCAACAGACTCTTGTCACAGATCTCGAGAAAAGTTACGTCAAACCAGTGGAAATGACAGACCCACCCCCTGAGAAAATATGGTACTTGCCGCATCACCCTGTTCAAAGCGCAAACAAACCAAACAAAGTGCGTCGTGTCGCCAATGCAGCGTCAAAATTCAAAGGCGAGTCACTAAATTCCAATCTTCTAACAGGACCAGACCTCTTAAACAGTCTAATAGGATTTTTGGTCAGATTTCGTGAAAAACCTATTGCTATTTTGGCAGACATTGAAGGAATGTTCATGCAAATCGGCATCGGAACTGAAGATCAATCTGCACTACGTTTCCTATGGTCTATTGACAATGATGTGCGACAGTTTCAATTCACCAGATTGATTTTCGGTGCAACTTGCTCACCATCTTGTGCAATTTTTGTCTTAAACAGATGCGCAGAGGACAACGTCGAGACATATCCAAAAGCACAGAGCGCTATAAAGTCTTATTTTTATATGGATGACTACATCCAGTCCTTCGACTCTCCTGAAAATGCCAACGCGACTGCATTTGAAGTAAAGAACTGCCTGAGAGCCGGTGGTTTCCGCCTCACAAAATTCCTGTCAAACCATCAACAGGCTTTTCAGTGTATTACTCCAGAAGACCTCGAGGAGCCCAAGAGTGAAACAAGAGTCCTCGGACGAAAATGGAACCTTGAAAAAGATAGATTTTTCATGAAATCCCTAGCAGAATTCCCTAAAGAAGCTAAACAATACACTCAACGGAAACTTTTCAGTCTGGTGTCATCAATTTTTGACCCAATTGGGTTTCTTGGCCCAATGACAATAAAGTTCAAAATTCTTCTTCAGCAACTTTGGAAGTTAGGTAGAAAATGGGACGAGCAACTCCCAATTGAACTTCTACATCCCTTACAAAAGCTCCTTAACAGTTATCACTCTATGCCTCAACTTGAAATGCCACGACAGATGAAAACACAGGATCTACTGGAGACAGAGAACCAGTTGCATGTTTTTGTTGATGCATCAATTGTTGCAACGTGTGCTGTTGTCTACCTCAGGAGCTTGAACAAGACCAGCAACGAAGTACAAACTGCATTCGTGATCGGGAAATGCGCCCGTAGAACAGTTGAGCGTTCCAAAGTTGGAACAAGAGGCATCTGTCACAGGTGTTCGACTCCTGAATTTTGTTAGAGATGAACTCTCTGTTGAAATCAGCAATGTTTTTTATTGGACGGATAGTCAAGTTGTTCTTGACTGGATTGGTTCTTCCAAGAAGCAACCAGTTTTTGTTGCTAATCGCATTGCAGAAATAAAAGTAAAAAGCAAGCCTGACAATTGGAATCATATTGCGACAAACTTAAAACCAGCTGATCATGGTACTCGTGGTTTAGAACCCAAGGAAATTGAAGCAAAATGGTTGAAGCCACCAGATTTTCTCTCCACAAATGATGTCTTTTGTAGACCTACAAAGCAAATGCCGATTTGTGCTGCAACAACACGATCTGCCTTAAGAACCAAGACACCAGTACTCGACCCTAAACAGTTTTCATCATGGACAAAGATTTTGCTAACGATAGCAACTGTTTTCAATCTGATCTACAGAGCGAAGAAACAGCGTGACAATTACCATCAATACACTGTTGAAGACATTGAATTATCAAAATCTTACTTCATACAAATGTTGCAAGTCAATAGCTTCCCAACCGTCATCGAGTTGCTAAAAAGTAGCCGTAAACTGGACCCGAAATTCAAACACAGGTCGTTAAACCCAATGCTTGATAAGAACGGTATATTACGCGTCTGTGGAAGGCTAATTTTTGCTCCCAGTGAACTCGAGTTGGCCAAGCGGCCAATACTACTTCATGCAAAAGATCACATTCGTCGTTTATACCTCGAACATGCCCATCGCATCTGTGTGCATCAGGGAACAGAAGCCACTAAAGCTTTTGTACAGCAAAGGTACTAAGTAATTGGTCTCCGCAGAACACTGCAGATTATTAGATACAAATGCTTCCTTTATCGACGTTTCGAATGGCAAAGCATTGAGACTTTTATGGCACCGCTACCTGATTGCCGCTTCCCGACTGAAAACAAACAATTTACATTTGCCAACTGCGGATTAGACTTTTTCGGCCCATTTTACATTGAGGAAGGAAAAGATAAGCTTCAGAAACACTACGGCCTCATCTTTACTTGTCTGGTAACGCGAGCTGTTCACTTGGAAACCTGTCCAGATTTGAATACAGACACTTTTCTGAACGCCTACCGCCGCTTCACTTCGCGAAGATGTCAGCCCGCTGATTTGTACAGTGACAACGGTAAGACTTTTGTTGGTGCCAAAGAAGAACTCAAAAGGTGTCTGAATGATCTCGACAAGAACAAAATTCACAAAGCACTTGCAGCACAGAACACCAAGTGGCACTTCAACCCATCTTATGGCCCTGATTTGGGCGGCGCTTGGGAGCGGCTGATCCAGAGTGTCAAGCGGACGCTCCTGATCATTCTAGGGTCAAGAAAGTTTACTTTTGACGTTTTCCACACAATCATGGTTGAAGCAGAAGCTATGATGAACTCCAGACCATTTACACACGTGTCGGACGCCATGAAAAACAAAAAATCATTGACGCCAAACCATTTTCTACTTCAGCGTCCTTACAACTCTCTTCCCCTTGGTATCTTCCCCTCAACCAAGCCAGCTAACATGAAGTATTGGAAGAATGTTCAACAATTCCTCAACCACATCTGGAGGAGACTGGTCCGGGAATACCTACCGACCTTGATAAAGCGACCAAAATGAACTGAAAACGCCGGGAATTCACTCAAGTCAACGATGTGGTGTGGATCCTGAAAGACTTCACCCCACGGGGTATTTGGCCTCTGGGAAGAGTAGAAGAAGTGTTCCCTGGACGAGATGGTAACAACAGAGTAGTTAAAGTGAAAACGGCTTACGGCACCTTCGTCCGCCCCGTGTCCGGTCTCGCCCGTGTTTTCGCTGATTAGCTTTTTTGTTGATATTTTTTGCGCTCCGGTTTTAGGCAAAGGGGGTTGCATATAGTTTTATTCAATTTAATTTGGGTTTATGGATTCTAACTGGAATTGGAAAAATATTTATTTGGTGGATTTATTCATGTTTTACCCTCTTATTCCTGTTGCCCCCGTGGAGCATGTTGCGGATGCAACTTCAAGATGGCTAAATATGGAAGTTAAGATGATTTGCCGCAAAAAACTTGACTTTATGTCCCACATTGCTAACTGTCAGTTACCAAAAAACATGGAAACAAAACATCTGAATTTGACTTTTTCAATGCTAGAAATATGTTTTTCACTACACGAGGTAACAAATTAAAATCTTCTTTTGCATTTTCTCGACCGATGCAAAACTAGAGCAGTAACCTATTAGATAGCAGTTAATGTCTCCAAGTAGTTCTCGTTTTAAAATGCAATTTAATTTGGTATTGGTGGCTATCGATTAAAGAACTTTTCTGCGTTTTTTTTTAACCATTTTCTCTTGACCAAGAGGTTTGACTGCCCTTTTGTTGGATTTTTTAAGACTCGTAGTTCAAAAAAATCAATTGAGGAACAAATTTGTTCGGAGATCATTGAGCCATAGCTTAGTTTAAAAAAAGGAAAGAAACACTTTGGCAGCACATTGATAAAAAGCGGGACAATTTGAGTGATTTTGAAACCATTTTTTGTTTCCTATATTCCTTTAAAAAAGACAAGAATAGATTTTGCAGGCAAACCATCACAAACAAGCACATTTTGGTGCCAAAGACCAAATTGTCTCAGTTAGATACTGCGTTCAATTTTTCTCGCCAGAAAAGGACATAGTAGTACAAGGCCAGTTGTTTTAAAAACAATCCACAAAAGTTGATAATTTTAAAATATTCTGAAAACCATCACAAAATTTCGAGCACAACAATTGTCGCATTCATATTTTGGATACAGAGATACCAGCTGCGCAATTTTTCAAAATGAGTAAAAAATATCTAAATTTAACAACGTTGCAATTAATGTTTAGATCTAGAACTGTCGGGCAGTTGAACCGAAAGCAATTGCAAACTTTCACGATTGCAAAAGCATCTAAGAGGGGGAACTATATACTTTTGAAGCGTCTTCCAGTAAGGAAACTTTTAGTCAATCGTTTTTTAGCCTGAAGGTATGCGGTTATTTTCAGTAAAAATAGTGTCAATTTAAAAAAGAAGTTTATGGAAGGATGTTTGAAGGAACATGTATGGAAGGCACTTTCTTCCGGACGAGTCATGAGCGCTTCAGGTTTTGTTATCAGTCGGTTGTTTTATGCAAATTTTAAAAGTTTGAGCAAAGTTTGTTGTCTTTTCTTTACTCTACAGCTCTTAAATTGAAAACTTTCCTGGAGTCTTGTAAATTCACTAAACATAATAGCTGCTATAGGTTGCTGAACTTTCTCTATGTTCACCTATTTTTGTCGATTTCAGCCTTCGTTAATCATTTTCAAATACTTATCTTCTATTTGGAAAAAATTGATAAAACTCGGTACATTTTGCACCCAGTGTACATAACTTATGCACTAATCAACTGGCTAAAAATTCTCCGGAAACAAAAAAAGCATCATTTATCTTAGTTTTAGTAAAAATTTTTAGGTGCTCGCTGTTTCATATAACAAGAAACAATGGCCCACATATAGCGTTACACACAAAAGTGTAATCACCATAAGCAACATTTTCCATTTATTTGATTTATTGAACTTTTGAGGCGCCAATATTTACGTATTAGAAACTTCCGTGAAAAATTGAATCAAAAATACGTATTTGTGCATACGTGAAATAGTCTATTTGACACTTTATCTGATTTTTTCCCGATTTGTTGCTAAATTATTTTGAAAAAATTATTATTAGAGGTAATCCTGCTGCCACTGAATTTCAATTATTACGCTCCAGAGAAATTTTAAGAAATGCATAGGGTGTATTAAACTCAACAAACTGTCAAACTTGCTGTCAAAAACTCAACGATGGGTTGTTACGATTTCCGAGAAATTAAACGTTAACACAATTTCTTCAACAAAGTTTCAATATCTTCTGCCAAAAGCAATAGAAAAACTGCAGATTCAATGAG
Source organism: Convolutriloba macropyga (assembly GCF_964194025.1). Lineage (NCBI taxonomy): Eukaryota > Metazoa > Xenacoelomorpha > Acoela > Convolutidae > Convolutriloba > Convolutriloba macropyga. Next base: position 12,862,474 of record NC_134473.1, on the reverse strand, counting down.
AATTGAAACTTGAGGTTCCATCTTCGGATGTAAAGCGGTGCAAATTTCTCCTCTTAAAAGTTACTTTTCGACTGCTTTCTTCGTATTGAAGTCTTCCGGATCTCACAAAGGAGGTCTTCCATTTATATTCGACAGGCTTTTATACCCGAAAATTTATAATTTACAAATCAAAAAGAGAGTGGTATCAAAGTAACTCCAATAATGCATTCATTGCTATCAGCAATTTCTAAAATAAAATCTCAAACCAGCAGCTTAACCTCTATTGATATAAATTTTAATGATTAATATGAATCACGGCTATCTCTCTGCTCGCATTATTCTTGTCTGGCTAACTAAGCAGAAAACGCAGTACTGCTGATCAAAGTGAAAAGAAGAGCAAAACTAACCTTCTTCAGGATTTTACGCCTATCGTTTACTACAGAAAAGTAGAAAACATAGATTTTATTTATTAAATAATACAGCATTGCACTATTTGATCAAGCCCCGCTTCAACCGACTACATTTAACTATATTTACATCTAACATCTATAAGAAAAACTCATCAAATAAGGAAAGATCGGGATTTTGTAGTTCTAAATCATCTGGAATTTCGAATCCATCTAAATCATCATTAAATAGACTGGGAACACTTGACAGTGAGAACTGAGTTACTAAATTTTGATTACTGGAATCTTTACTTGAAATATTAGATGAGTTCGTATCTTTCGAGTGTAATATGTTGATATTATTTGGCGTACTTAGGGTGGTTTCTTCTGTGCATTCGAGATCTTTTTGTGAGAACCGAGAGCCTCCATCTGCTTTTTGATGATGAGGACTTGGGATTTCTGATCTAACTTTCCCTCCTTGTAAGTTTTCTTCAATGCATGTTCCAACAACGTTGTACATTCTCCCGAGGAGGCAGCTTGCGACTTGGTCGAAAGGAGCAACATTGAGATCATAGCCATCAACGCGTGAAGAAAGTGGTTCTGCTGCGGAGAAACCGAGAGTGCTGCGGACTCGAAACTTTCCTCACTTGTTGCGACTTCGATCTCGTTGTCAATCGGAACAAGACAGTCTACCTGCTCAGGGCTTTGATAACACTCCTGTTTGACAACCAGTTTGGACTCCAGGTCTCGCAACTTGGCTGTCAACTCCTCTTTTTGGACCATTAGATCTCGGCATACCGATTCCCAATGTTGACTACTGTCAGAAACAGTAACTGTAGATCTAGCAGCCTGCTTAATCCCAAGACGAGCTTCTCGTAATTGCTCTTTCAGTCGCTCATTTTCTGCTTCAATCTTGTCACATTTCTGCTCGACAAAACTTTTCGCTTGTTGTAAAGTCAATTTTTCCTCTTCTAATGTTTTCACCTGTTGTTCCAGGGATTCCAGATAGAACTTCTTTTTGTCGCGAGCTGTCTGGGCCGATTCTCTGTTCTTCAATTTACGACGCATGTTCTTCTCCGTGTCCGACATGTGGCTGAGACAAGCCTTCTTTCTCGGGGGTTTAGCCAGCTCATCATCAGAATCCCCCTTCTCTGAGTAATCGTGGTATGTCGTGATAGGAACCGCATTTGTTCGCTGAACAACTGGTTCCCAATGTTTCGGTGCAGGTACTTCCTGCTTTATAAATTGAGTTGGACGATATTGATAACCTCCTCCGTCTGACTTTGCAGAAGTGTGAACAATTAAAGGAGAATTAATTGGAATTTTGCGCACAGGGTTACCGCTGGTTACGACGATCAAGTTCTTCAGATCCATTTCTGTAGTAACTCTTGTTCAAATGCATATGTTTTGAACTAAAATAGAATAGCACGATTGCCTAAGGGAGAATTAGTAAGCTATAAACAAGATAGTAAATCAAGCCACGTGTTCTCTTTCTAAGTCAACGCATTAAATGTACACGATTCGCTTTTCTATTGGCTGATAGTACTTGCTATTTTAAATACTCTGACGTCAGAAAAATAGAGCACAATTTAGAAAGCGCCACTATGCTTTTACAAAATATGCCATTATATACACATATAGCCACTTTTCCCCGCAAAATAAGGAAAATTACGCCATCTGCTATGAAGTATTGCACATTGAGAGCTAGGCCGACGAACAAGTTATGGTGGTGTATTACTGCGTTTACCTCCAACAGGGAATATGCGACTATACCGAAAATTAAAATTCATGGATTATAACTTTCCACGGGAAAAATCAGTGAATCTTTTCCTGGACAACGTAGAAGTTCATTATTCAAATACTGTTCAATTTACATTCCTTGGGTCTTTCCCATTATAGCCCCCCCCCCCCCCCCATTATGATACAATTACTATGATGGGGGGAGGGCTATAGGTTATTTGACCACTGTCTAAATCAATAAAGATAAAAATGAGGGAATGAAAGTTGGAACACACTTTTTCTAGACGAACATCTCTACTCCTCAACTTCTTACAAAAAATGTTAAATATTGCAGTATAAACAAAAAAGTTTTAGTACGCTTTTCTGGACTTAATTTGTTGACCACTATGGTAAATGCACAACAACAGCAAAAAGAGCTCATTGAAACTGTAACAACAAACCTCTACAAAATTACCCTTGGGTGTTAAACCTCTGAAGCGTTTTCTAAGAGTACTACTATGACACTGGATCAGCATTCGGATCTATTCTGTTCCCCCTCTGTGTTTTAGCACCCCCTTGAAATTTGAATGTTATACCCTGTTACTTTGTATAAATTAGCATGTTATTATGTATAAAATAGCAGGTGCTCCTCGCCTAGGGGCGTCAATTTTATATGTCCACTAAGCTGGGGGGGGGGGGGGGGGCTGAAACAGAATAGATCAACATTCACGCTCAAACCTGAAACCCACAAAATTTTGGGTTCAATCTGTTTCAGCCACGTGTTTTTTAATGTAGAATGCTGATCTATCCCAATTGGTGTCTAGCATAATGAGAAAAAAAACAAATCATTGCAGTTCACTCATTTGTCACTTTCACAGGCATTGTAAAAACGATAATTTTAAACATTTTAAGCCAACCCTTTTATTCAAAAAAGCGTAAGCAGACGTCTGTCCGCGGTGGCAACAACCTTCAGCCTCCTCCATCAGGGTGGCGTGGGGTGCACTGATCAAGAAGGGGGAGGATGATGCAGCGCAACCCTACCGCCCATCAGCTAATCAAGCAACGAAGACTTAATTTGCCAGTTCACATTTTGTGAAATTTAATTTAACCACGCAGATAGCTTGGTCAATTAAATTCAAGCATTCGGCTACGCATCTTCTGGTTCGCTTATTGTGCTAAACACCAATTGCCGCTAGGAAAATTACCGGACATGGGGGACCGGGACATTGCGTTTAGCCGACAAGGAAAATTATTTTTTTGTCAAAAAACATCATTGGCCTATAGATCAGGAGTTTGGTGGACCATTATCCTTGGTTTGCGGTCGGTGACGCTCCACTCGGCCTATCCTTTGGCAACCAAACCCGCGGGAGAGGGGACGGATAGAACTTCATCACGCTAGTTGATAAAATAAACTTTTGTATATTTGCCCGCTTACAAAATGCCATTTTAAATTGTTAAATCAGAGCTTCAGATTACCAGCGCATTTTTGCAAACTGTCGGCTAAATTTCTCGTTTTGGTTGTCGGCTAAACACAATGTCCCCGTTTAGCCGACAACCTCATTTTTATGACCCACACTTACATTTAGGCGTTTTCTTTTTGGCATGTACAAAATTGTAATTTAAAAGTAAGTTCATCCCCTAAGAGGATATTTCGTCGACTCAGGCCATTTTTCCTTTTCTTGCCTCCCCATCTTGATTTGTCAATATTAAGGTCAATGTAGTAGTGGTAGAAGTTCGGGTTTTCCGACTCTCCTGGACACAAAGGTGGGCTGATTCGTTCAAAAGTTGGTTTCGAGTACATTCCACAACTTCCACCAAATGAAGTATCCGAATACCTTCAGCTCTATCCGAGCAAAAACTGAAGAATTTGTAAGGCAATTGTACGCACTGTAATAACTTCAGCTTTAACCGAACATTTGGCCGACCATAACTGCATAGCTCTGCTCTAACCGAACACTTCGTTATTGTCTTCTGCTGAAAGGCGAGCAAATCCAAAACAAAACGTTCCTTCTTCCGCTCTACCCAAGCATTAAAATTATGATACGGATCTATTATGATTTGGATAAAGCACACATAAGATAAAAACGAGCTCAGTATTACAAGTCGAAAATTTTGTTGTCTTATAGCGTTTCGGAAATCAGATGCCAACTCTCTGATGTTTTTGGAATTTGGATATACTCCATCAATAGAGACATGTCTGAATCTGAATTTCTTGTGTCCCGCGAACTGAATCCTGTGATCTAGTGTCACATCACGGTAAGTCATTTAATTTTTTTTAATGGCTGCTATATCTCGTCGAATTCTGACGAATTCTGAGGGCCATAATGCTCATGTTGAAATTGTGAAATTTCAATTTTTCAATTAGGAAATACATGTTGTCTGATGTTTCTGTTGGTCCCATGAGAGGACCATCGTTTTCGTCAAATAAATTGTTGGTGCCGGCCATAACGATTACATACTTAATATTGTAAGTTTTCATGTCGTCAAAAATCTCATCGCAACATAGAGTCGAGATGTATCCTCCTGGACACAATATAGTCAGCGCATTTTCAATAAAAAATCAAAACTTTAGCGATGAACCCAGAATACATGTTACGTAAATTTTTGTTGTAACCTGGCAGAGCAATTAATTTCCTGTAGAGACCTTTTAGTTCAACAAAGGAGCACCCTCTTCTCCAGAGATTTTTCCTAATTTCGTTTATTCCATTCGACCTTTTCTGTTTACTATCCATTTTCCTTTTAAAAAGTAGTTTCAGTAACATTCGGAAAAAAGGGAAAGTTTTCGAGCTCCTTGCGAAATAGTTTGTTATCTGATGTTTTGCGCGTAGGTAAGGCGGCTTTTCATTTCATTTTTTGCGAACCGTAAACTGGAAACGCTCTTTTTCTTTAGGACTTTCCATTGGTTTTCTGATCGTTTACCACTATTTTTCTCTTGAAAAAAAATCAGGTCTGTAAGATAATTTGGTATATCAAGATCAAAGAGAGTTTTGTGAACAAAGGTTAAGATTTTAAAGTCGATTATTCGAGCAATAGGTAGCCAAAGCAGATTATATCAACATTATTTGCACGAATTTTGTTTCACTAGGTTGAATCTGGAACGACAGGCAGCGTTTTGTACTCTTTGCAACTTTGATATGCTTGACCTGTTTGTCTCACCCAACAAAAAATTGCGCTAATCCAACCGCGACCAGATAAAGATTTGCATTGCATTTTTTCGAGACTCAAATGAGAAATGCTGCAAATTTTTTAGTTTGTTGTAGCAAGAACTCGTGACCTTATTTATTTGCATATCAAAAATTAAACAATCATCGACTGTCACGCCAAGAGTTATCAGGCTTTATTTCAATTTCAGTTCGCTGTCATTGGGTTCCAAACTGCCAATTTCGGATCGTTTTTTCTTAGTAGATAGTAAGAAATCTTCAGTCTCGTCTGAGTTTAATTTGAGTTTTAAAGCAGTGCGTGTTTTAAAGACTTTGCGTACTTTTTTCTCAGATCTGCCATAATAGTTTCCTCTTGATTTTTTCTCATGTTTGCATATAAAACTGTGTCGTCTATATACACTTGATATCTCAGATCTACTTTTCTGCGGAGGTCGACAATTGGTGTTATGTACATTGAGAAAACTACAGGACCGAGAGTAGAGCCTCGAAAAATCCATAACGAACGTCAGAATCAGGAGACAAAACGCTATTAACTTCAGGCCATTTTTCCTTTTCTTGCCTCCCCATCTTGATTTGTCAATATTAAGGTCAATGTAGTAGTGGTAGAAGTTCGGGTTTTCCGCCTCTCCTGGACACAAAGGTGGGTTGATTCGTTCAAAAGTTGGTTTCGAGTACATTCCACAACTTCCACCAAATGAAGTATCCAAATACCTTCAGCTCTATCCGAGCAAAAACTGAAGAATTTGTAAGGCAATTGTACGCACAGTAATAATTTCAGCTTTAACCGAACATTTGGCCGACCATAACTGCATAGCTCTGCTCTAACCGAACACTTCGTTATTGTCTTCTGATGAAAGGCGAGCAAATCCAAAACAAAACGTTCCTTCTTCCGCTCTACCCAAGCATTAAAATTATGATACGGATCTATTATGATTTGGATAAAGCACACATAAGATAAAAACGAGCTCAGTATTACAAGTCGAAAATTTTGTTGTCTTATAGCGTTTCGGAAATCAGATGCCAACTCTCTGATGTTTTTGGAATTTGGATATACTCCATCAATAGAGACATGTCTGAATCTGAATTTCTTGTGTCCCGCGAACTGAATCCTGTGATCTAGTGTCACATCACGGTAAGTCATTTAATTTTTAATGGCTGCTATATCTCGTCGAATTCTGACGAATTCTGAGGGCCATAATGCTCATGTTGAAATTGTGAAATTTCAATTTTTCAATTAGGAAATACATGTTGTCTGATGTTTCTGTTGGTCCCATGAGAGGACCATCGTTTTCGTCAAGTAAATTGTTGGTGCCGGCCATAACGATTACATACTTAATATTGTAAGTTTTCATGTCGTCAAAAATCTCATCGCAACATAGAGTCGAGATGTATCCTCCTGGACACGATAAAGTCAGCGCATTTTCAATAAAAAATCAAAACTTTAGCGATGAACCCAGAATACATGTTACGTAAATTTTTGTTGTAACCTGGCAGAGCAATTAATTTCCTGTAGAGACCTTTTAGTTCAACAAAGGAGCACCCTCTTCTCCAGAGATTTTTCCTAATTTCGTTTATTCCATTCGACCTTTTCTGTTTACTATCCATTTTCCTTTTAAAAAGTAGTTTCAGTAACATTCGGAAAAAAGGGAAAGTTTTCGAGCTCCTTGCGAAATAGTTTGTTATCTGATGTTTTGCGCGTAGGTAAGGCGGCTTTTCATTTCATTTTTTGCGAACCGTAAACTGGAAACGCTCTTTTTCTTTAGGACTTTCCATTGGTTTTCTGATCGTTTACCACTATTTTTCTCTTGAAAAAAAATCAGGTCTGTAAGATAATTTGGTATATCAAGATCAAAGAGAGTTTTGTGAACAAAGGTTAAGATTTTAAAGTCGATTATTCGAGCAATAGGTAGCCAAAGCAGATTATATCAACATTATTTGCACGAATTTGTTTCCGTAGGTTGAATCTGGAACGACAGGCAGCGTTTTGTACTCTTTGCAACTTTGATATGCTTGACTTGTTTGTCTCACCCAACAAAAAATTGCGCTAATCCAACCGCGACCAGATAAAGATTTGCATTGCATTTTTTCGAGACTCAAATGAGAAATGCTGCAAGTTTTTTAGTTTGTTGTAGCAAGAACTCGTGACCTTATTTATTTGCATATCAAAAATTAAACAATCATCGACTGTCACGCCAAGAGTTATCAGGCTTTATTTCAATTTCAGTTCGCTGTCATTGGGTTCCAAACTGCCAATTTCGGATCGTTTTTTCTTAGTAGATAGTAAGAAATCTTCAGTCTCGTCTGAGTTTAATTTGAGTTTTAAAGCAGTGCGTGTTTTAAAGACTTTGCGTACTTTTTTTTTCAGATCTGCCATAATAGTTTCCTCTTGATTTTTTCTCATGTTTGCATAAACTGTGTCGTCTATATACACTTGATATCTCAGATCTACTTTTCTGCGGAGGTCGACAATTGGTGTTATGTACATTGAGAAAACTAGAGGACCGAGAGTAGAGCCTCGAAAAATCCATAACGAACGTCAGAATCAGGAGACAAAACGCTATTAACTTGTGTTTGCTGTTTTTGATAGGGAATATAGGACATAAGCCACACTTTACATGTTCCAGTTATAACGAATCGTTTCTCAAAGATCTGATCTAGTGGTTCAAAGTAAATGGTGTCAAAAGCCTCTGTGAGACCTAGGGCTAAAACCAGGACTGAGTTTCCCTTATCAAGTTCAGAGCAAAAATCAATTACTGATTTCAAAAGCAAGCTTTCTGTTGTGTGGAATTTTTTGTAAGCAGACTGTTAAGGGTCAAGCAGACTATACTTCTTTTCGAGTTGTTTTTCAACTTCTCCGACACAACTTTCTAGTACTTTAGAAGGAGAATTTGAGTTTGCAATGATTCGATAGTTATTTGGTTTTCAAGGTCGAGTGAGATTTTTGTTTCACTTTTCGCCTGATGACGCATGTTTTGAACAATTTGGGAAAAACACCTTGAAGAAGACTTTTGTTTATGAGAGTTAGAAAATGGGGCATCCAAGACCTAATAAGTGCCTTGCAGAGTTTTCCCGGTTTTGAGTCTAAATAGCAGAAAGTGTTAGACGTCTGCTTGAGGATTCAATTTAGATGAATAATGTCAATAGAAGAAAAGCTGTCAAATTTTGTGCGGTTGTTTGAGTTGAAATTATCTGTTGAGAACTGACTCCCTTTCGTGATCAATTTTTGTTCTCTATGGAATTTCGAACCTTCCTTATCTTGTTTTTAAATAAATTTTGGACTTCTCAGCTATTTCATTGTCTCTACCCAATCTTACGGTAACGCTTCCAGCGGCCTAATCCCAAGTAATTGAACAAAACAATTGAAACTCTTCTTCAAGTCTAGATTTTTGTTAATGTACTTTTCAAAGAACGCTTTTTTTCGTCAAAAAACCGTTTTGCATTTCTGAATTGATTCCAATTAATTTTCTCTGTCCTGATACGTTCGTAGCTTCCAAATTTTTTTTCCATTTTACGACAATTTTTTTTGAGTTGTTGTTTTCTCTTTGTCAAAAAATTCTGATTTTAGAATTTCTTTTAATGATTGGCATTGTTTCTCGTTCTGCTATCAGATAAGCATCTGTCAGTAATTCGCAGTTTTTTTCAGGGAAATTCAGGTTCTGATTGAGGATCAACATTAGATCAAGTTCATTTTCAAATGTTACTTTATCAGTTTTATCCCATGATTTTATAAATACGTGTCTTAGATGTCAATTCATTTCCTCCTGACCGATTAAATTTGATCATTTTGTTATCATGGTAGTTCACATTTATGATTTCGGTGGTTGAAATTGCAGAGCGCTGATTATTGACTAAAAGGTCAAGAATATTACCTCCTTGATGGGTTGATTCTTCAATAAGCTGAGATAGTAACATTTCATCGAAAAAAAATTCAAGCGCTACAATTTGTGGGAGGTTGAGATCACCAATAAAGATAATGTAGCCTTCCATTGAAAAAAGCAAGATACGTTCATATAAAAATTCAAAGAAAATTTTAAAACTACCTGAGGGCGGTCTATACAAAAGAGAAAAATTAAGTCTTCCCTTATTCATGTTGCTAAAAGAAGCTTAATTATCGGGTTCACAACTCCACGGTATAGAAATTAAATTTAACACTCGTTTAAAAATGAAAGCAAGTCCACCGCCTTTTGAAAAGTTCCGTGGATGGCTGTAGTGATTGCAATGCGGGAAGTTTTTGTACGCTTGAGTTATTATGTAATTTTCATCATTTTCTCCAGACAACCACGACTCAGTTATGAAGAAGAGATCTCTATCATTATTCAGGATTTCAACCGCAATTTCAGTAGTTTTAGTTCGCATCGATCTAATATTTAGAAGGAAATTTTTCACATGTTCTAGAAATTTTCAGTTGCTGAAAAGGGCAGTGACTTCAGCCAATTCGTGGCTTCTTCATAGAGATAAAACCTACATTGAACAGCATTTTCAGGTCAGAAATGGTTTTTATGAACAAACTCTGCCGCTGTCTCTGGAAAGACAAGATGATATTTCCTAAATTTGATCTTTCTTTGCTGACCCCTCTTATGTGATGTACCTCGGCTCCTTTTCTCTGACACCAACTTGTTGTAAAAACTTTGGTGCAATTTTCATTCAGCCTGCCGAGATAGATATGTCTTCTAATCTGCTTCTTTTTCACACCCGTGAAATTATCCGACCTTGTTTTTTGTTCCAATATTTGAATATCTTTTTGAGTTTATCGTTTGCGGCATGCTAAATTCATTTTAATTCGGGCATTCCAAATCGTTTGGCTTTGGTATTTTTGCGCTATTGTTGCTATCAATTCGCTCCCTGCCAAAAACGTTTGATGTTCGCAAATGGATGTATGTTTCTGAGCCGATGTTAAACAACGGCATATGATAAGTGCCGTCTGCTTTGTTTAACAACGCTGGCATATCTTTCTGTTTCCGAAAAAACGAGCTGTAATTCGGTTTGAATTGATTTACTTGATCGTACATTATGTCCAGTTTTTCCACGAATTTTTTCAAGTTTGGCTATTTTCAGCTTCAATTCTGATTGTTCAAAAGCAATATCTGCTAGTGATGAAGAATTGCAGTTATCGCAAGACCACAAAAAATTTCCTTATATTGCTTTTTTTAGTCCGACAAATAACTTGTGAGCTGGTTTTTTGCACAAAAAACAGTTCAGAGTTTCAGTTTGCTGGTCTTCTTCACCAAATAATACGCAAGTAATTTGTTGTTCCCACGATAGTAAATTTCCCGATGTCATTGTTTGTATCAAATGCCTACTGTTTGAATGGTTTATTGGTTACGTAGTGAAATTCGACCCCAACCGGTTATATTGGGATATATACAAATATATATATATATATATATATATATATATATATATATATATATAATATATATATATATATATATATATATATATATATTTATATATATTTCTTTTTCAAACCTAGCCGAGTAAACAGGTTTTTTCTTTCTGTTTTGTTCTGTTGTAATTGCCGGTGATATTTGACCAATCTTATAATCTATTTAATAAGTTTATCACAACAATTCGGCTAATCCAGATTTTAACAACAATTTATCGCATGTTATCACAACAATTAGGTAAATCTCAATGAGCACGGCGACAATTTTCTTTCATTTACATTACGATGGCAAGTGCACTGTGAATGTGAGGTGTATAATGTACAGATGGTAGCAACAGAATCCCTTGAGATGTCAATAAGTCCATAGGAACAACTGCTCGGATCGTTCAAAAATTCTTTTTCTGGGGGTATACGAAAAATTAATTTTATTTCCGTCACAATGCAATTGAAAATCAAGCGCACATTCACACCCCGTAATTTTGAAAAGATTTCATTTTACCGAAGAGAACTGATGAATGCAGTATTCAATTAGAACTCATCAGGGTATTTACGATCGTTTTCAGGCGATGTTGCAAAATATGTTATTGAAAAACATAGCTTCACACAGTTGTCTTACTTCTAAGCTCCGTCGTAAGTACAGAGAAAATCTTCAGGAGCCGTTCAGCTGTCCGACACAAACAATAGCGGAATAAATCTTCAGTAGATTTGTTTCTTCGCATCAACCTAGGTCCTCGCAATCAGAGAAAACCTAGATCTCGCAAACAGAGGAAACCTAAATCCTTGCAATCAGAGAAAACCTAGATCCTCGCAATCAGAGAACTTGAACGAAAGTTGGATGCCAAGTTGAAAAAGCTGTCGTATGTCAACACGGTTCATTAAAGGAAAAAAATTTTTCGATTCCAACACAATACTTGACGGTGTTGGCTTACCAACTTTTGTAAAAGATCTTCAATCCTATGGCCCAAAACATCCAATCCGCAAAAAATCAAAGGGGTATACTTTTTGGCAGACAGACATATTGGTCCGCACGCTTTGGGAAAGCGGAACGAATGGTAAAAAACTGAGTGAAATTGAAGCCTCTGCCAAATGGTACGCTTAAATGTACCAACCGCCGACAGAAGGTGGCAAAATTTTTGAAAGATAACGACATCGTAACTTTACGTTTTGATAAAGGCACCGGATTTTGTGCGATGAATAAATTGCTCAAGCCACTCGTTAAAAAAGTACCGCAAGCCACTCATTGAAAAAGTACCGCGTGCTAGCATTGAGACGTCAACGCTCAATGCACGGAGAAAACTTGAATCCATCAAGTTTGGTCTTGATGAGAGCATTGTTTCTTTGGACTTGAAGAGCCTATATACAAACGTCCCAGTAAATGAAGCTACTGAAATAGCCTTGAGGAGCCTGTACTCTACTGACCACTCCCCAGAGTTATCAAGATCTAGTTTGAAATTACTCTTGAAGCTATCTGCGACAAACGTCTATTTTGAAGAAATGACAGATGGTTTTGTCAGGTGGATGGCAAAGGAAAGGGAACATCAATTGCAGTAATCCGGGCAAACATTTGGTTGGAACCATTTGAGATCTAGTCAACGAAAGAGATCGTGGAAAAGCTCCCTAAAAATGATCTTGTCGTCCCTGAATGCAACCGCAGAGTCACTTAAAGAATAAAAGGAGTCGAATGTGAGAAATGGTTCTATGGAAAATGCCGAAATTTTGATGATCAGTTTCAAGAAACTTAATAAACTAGAGAGTGAACCGGAAACCGCAAAGAAAAGTAATTTAAAGATATGTACACGATATATTTTGTACTGTAAGTGGTGAACTGGACAGATTCTCAGGAAAGTCAATACCCCTCATAGAAAATTAATATTCACAATGAAGAGGACAAACGAAAATGATAATTTAGCCTTTTACAAAATTAACAGCTATAGAGCAATCAATTGTGTGTGGGAAAAGAAAACATCTGACACAGGAGTTGTCTTGACTTTCTGTATTTGTTCATCAATCCAACATAAGAAAAATAATGTAGAATCGACTGTTCACCGTGTTTTTAGAAGCACCACTACGTGGCACCATGATGACAAAGCTGTGAAGGAAAGTTAAATTATTTGGTAAGAAACTCAATAGACTGAGGGTAGGATAACTAACGGTGCTTTACAAAAAATTTTAAGTAACTCTCAACTCATGAGTGGCTGTGAGAAAAGGAGGACAAAAAACTCCAGCGAAAGAAGTTGAACCATTATTTTTCGCGCAGATTCGAGGTAGCCATAGCCTGCAATTAGTGTTTCAAAACAAATTTATGTCAATTTTTAACTCTTTTTAGCTCAGAGAATACAGTTTTAAAGAAACGTGAAGCTCATGTTGGACAAATGACGGCTTTGGTGTCAGCTTACAAGTTGCTGCGCGTGTTGCTGGTCACAGCGCCGGTTTGCGTCACTTTTTTGCTGCAGGTACTGCTGCAGTGTGCTGAAAGTGCTTAGCCTAGCATCTATTACGCGTTGTTCGTATCTCAACTTTTGGTAGGTTTGTCTGTAAAACTTTGGATTTCTCGAAAAATTGACAATCTTATTATCGAGGTTTCTGGCAAAACATTTTCCCACAGACTTGTGGGTCACAGACTTCCCACAGACTTCAAAGCTAGCGTCATCATTAGTTGTAGTAGCCTTACTCGTAAAGGTTTCATCGTCTAACGTCAGCTAACGTCAGTAATTGAAACGTTTTGAACATCAAGTTAAACTTAGTCTAGTAGACATTCAACATTGCCTCTAATGCGGTTGTGTCGCACATGAGTACCCAGGTTGAGGTCCCAGACGGAAAGTCGA
>NC_134473.1:12781035-12848995 GCF_964194025.1 Convolutriloba macropyga | reverse complement strand
GAAAGTCTGGACATGAACGCACGAAAGTCTGGTGAACGCACGAAAGTCTGGACATAGGCACTTTCCGTCTGGGACGGTCTGGACATAGGCACTTTCCGTCTGGGACGGTCTGGACATATCGACTTTCCGTCTGGGACCTCAACCTGGGTATATCCAATTGTTGCAAAGTGAAGAGCTTGTGTGACTGAGAATTTTTCTACAGAGCTGCAGTTACTGGTGACATATTCTTTATTCTCCTCAGTTTTTATACGAATGTGGTCTTTAAAATATTGTTTAGAAGGATCAATATGATATTTTGCCGAGAAAAAAACATTTTCGCCAGTAAGGGCACCCATTTTCAGAAACCAGCACTAGATACTCTTTTTCGGAGTCTGATGCGTTTTTATTGATTTACTTGTTTTGTTCTCAATTTACCTATAAAAAAATTATAGTTTTTTGGGAAAGAAGTTTGACTTATCTATAATTAAAATAATTTTAATTTCAAAATCATCAATGTGTTCCCTGCAAGCTGCATTTTTACCAATAATTGAACCTAATATTCACATACATTCTGTAGTATCAATGTTTGTGTCGCAAAGAGGTTCGGCGCTTTCTCCTTTTGATATGGATTTCTAATAATTTGGCATCTGGAGGTGTAAATTATGTTTCCAATAATGGATCACTGTTCTGAGATTATTAGTTATTACCCAATGACAAAAAAGATTGCAACTGCTTTATAGCCATCTCTGTGCCGTTTCATTTGTGCAATGCGAGTTTCTGAGAGAGCGTTAAAATTAGATGCAAGATATTTCTTCCATATATGGTCATTGCTATAAGACCACCTTGAAAGCAATGGAGTTTCATTCACGCAAAGTCGCTTTGCTAAAGCAAAAAATTTTATTATAGGGTTTGAAAATAGTAGGCAAGGTCTACGGATAAACTTAAGAGTTATTAGCTGGCCTTACAGAGCTGTTTTTTTAGGAGCGTAAATAATTCAGACAGATCTTTTTAGGACTTCATTCATTCCCGATCATTCATTTTAGGACTTAACTGCTACCTATTGGTTGGAACCCTGGACATCTGTCGAGCTGAACTCATTTGTAAGCGTTTTAAGGTGATCAGATTAAAGCAAAGTTTTTGAACGCAAAACTATAGAATAATTCGCAATTTTTTCTCAAATTGTGGTTTGCTCTTGTCCAAAAGCTGTCGGGAGTAGTCAAAATTCGTCAGCATCAAACTCCAATAACAATTGTTTCTTTACGAAAAAAAGCTCGGCTTCTAATCTGGTCGAAGACGATCGGTAGGTAGAAAGAACCTGCGGTTTGCTCGAGGACAACATGGTTAGGGTTCTGATCCTGAAAATCCTACTGTTTTTCCTTCAGTAATTCCTGCAAGGTTCGTGTTTTTTCCTTCATTAACAATGTTCCGCCTTTTGATTGTCAGTTAAAAGATATAGCACTGAATTTTAGCCATTTGTCATTTGGTAGTTGAATTGACGAAGCTCTGGGTCGAGGTTTGGTCAGGGTCGAGGTTTGGTCAGGGTCGAGGTTTGGTCAAAAAATAATGTAAGATTTGCGGTGAAAAAAAAACTTTTTTCGTCGCAAAGCGCCCGCATCTTTTAGCGTTCAATGCGTTCATTGCGGTGAATTTTTGTAAGATTAGCGCTGAATTTAGCGGTGAATTGTTGTAAGATTTGCAATTTCAGTGGTGAAAAAAAATTTTTTTCACTGCTTCGTGGCAGAGTGAACATTTTCTTTTTCACCGCATTCTGCTCGTAGCGGTGAAAAATTTTCTGCTCTAACGTCGGAATTCGGTGAAAAAAAATTTTTCAGAGCTCCCAAATGCGGTGAAAAATCAGCGCTGGTCGTACAAAAACTCGCCGCAACATATTTTTTAAATTACCTGCACCTGCACCCAAACTATTTTTTGTCAATGACAATCCAGACAGCTGCAAACTTGTGCTAATATTTAAATACTTTTTTTTCACCGTTTACGATCGTTATTGTTCTGCAACTAGGGGTTTTCAAAGCAACATCATTTTTTTACATTACTTGAACCAGCACCCAAGCTGGTTTTATGACCATGACAATCCAGACAGCTTCAGACATATGAGCTAATATTTTAGTTTGTTTTTTAATGACCCAAACATTTTGCTTAATCAACATTTTTGCAATCGAAAAAATCGGAAACTTACGTTTGAACCCTTAACTTTATTCCTAAGCACGATATAGCCAAAACTATCTTTGTTTTACACTCTAGTTACACAGGGCATACTCCATACCGAGTGTGGTCCGATTTGAACAACTTTTTGACCCGATCAAAAAGCCCTTTTTTTGAAATTCTTTATTCGCAAAATTTGCAAATTTCCGTATGAAAACCCAATTTTTCACCTAGGCAGGCTATAGCAAAAGCTCTTTATGTTTCAGAATCTAGTACATGTGGGATACTCCATATCGGGTTTGGTTCGATTTGTTTTTGACCCGATCAAAAAGACCTATTTTTAGAAGAAGCTTAGAAAGAAGTTTAAGTAACTCTCAACTGATGAGTGGCTGTGAGAAAGAGGAGGACAAAAAACACCAGCGAAAGAAGTTGATGCATTATTTTTTCCGCAGTTTCGACGTAACCGTAGCCTGCAATTAGTGTTTTATAACAATTTTATATCGATTTTTAACTGTTTTTAGCTCAGAGAATACAGTTTCAAAGAAAAGAGAAGCTCATGTTGGACAAATGAGGGCTTTGGATTCAGCTTACGTCGTTGCGCGTTTTGCTGATCATAGCGCCGGTTTGCTTCAATTTTTTTGCTTCAGGTACTGCGCTGCAGTGTGCTGAAAGTGCTTAGCCTAGCATCTATCACGCGTTGTTCGTATTTCGCCTTTTGATAAAACTTTGATGCATCCGCCAAGTTTTGTGGGTAGGATTTTGTCGATTGGTTTTAAGAACTTGACATCGAGGTTTCTGGCAAAAAATTTTTCCCACAGACTTGTGACCTTGATTTCAAATCTAGTGTCATCATCAGCTGTAATAGCCTTACTCGTAAAGGTTTCATCGTGTAGCTAGCGTCAGTAATTGAAACGATTTGAACATCGAGGTAAACTTAGTTTATTTGACATTCAACATTGTCTCAAATGCGGTTGTGTCGCACATGAGTATATCCAATTGTTGCAAAGTGAAGAGCTTGTGTGAGTGAAAATTTTTCAACAGAGCGGCATCTATTGCTGACATATTCTTTTTTCTCCTCAGTTAATATACAAAAGTGGTCTCTAAATTCTTGTTTAGAAAAGGATCATTATGATATTTCGCCAAGGAAAAACAGTTTCCCCATTGAGAGCATCCATTTTCAGAAACCAGCATAAGATTCTGTTTTTCGGAGTCTGACGTTTTTTCAGCAAAGTAGTTTACTGTCAGTTTTTTAAGTTAGCACCTTTTCTTTGACTTGGCTCTTTTATTGATTTACTTGTTTTTGCTCTCAATGTACCTATATTAAAAAACGTTTTGGCATATTCTGAGGGAGTGTTTCGGGAAAAAGTTTCGACTTATATATAGTTTAATTACTTTTCTGGATTTCTAATAATTTGGCATCTGGAGGCGTAAATGATGTTTCCAATTATGGATCATTGTTCTGAGACTATTAGTTGTATTACTCAATGACTAAAAGATCGCTACTGCTTTATCGCCATCTCTTTGCCGTTTTATTTGTGCAATGCGATTTGAGAGAGCTTGAATTTAAGATGTTTCTACCATATGTCGCCATTTCTAATTAAATATACTTTGATCTATTTCCACCTTTGAAAGCAATGGAGTTCCATTCACGGCAGTAAATGGAGGGGATGAATTTTCAATTAAGTCGTGGTTCTGATCACAGACCTGCTGATCTGTAGGGGTCTTAGCTCGTAAGTTCTAATTTAATGTCAAAATGCCCGAAAGTTTTAACAAACAAACTGCTCCATGAGTTATGTGCTTTGGAGATCCAAAAAGAAAGATTGGACGCTGTTAGTCAGCTGAAAAGTTAGAATTCAACCGGTTTTGACAATCTTCTAAGACATCAACTCGATGACCATCTGGCATTGAGCATCTTCGCCCGGAGAAACTTCAGAGAGAAAAAGGTTCAAAAATGGATCTCTTTTTCTCAAATATTATTTTCAATGATGATTGATATAAGGTGCCAATACAAGTCCGCTTGCTAAAGCAAAAAAAATATTTATAGCGTGTAAGATAGGAGGGCAATATCTGCGGATAAATTTAAGAGTTAATTTTCTGGTAAGGTAATTGAGCGTATGCACATACAGAGCTGACTTCTTCAAGGAGGCTAAATACATCAGACAGAGAGAAATTGGACAATTGCTTCCCTTATCACTCATTTTAGGACTTAACTGCTACCTATTGCTCAGAATCCTGACCATGTGTCAAGTTGAATAATCTGTAAGCGTTATAAGGAGATCAGATTAATGCAAAGTTTTTTGAACGCAAAACGACTGGCTATTATTACCGAATTTTAGTTTATGTTTGTCCAAAAGCTGTTGGGAGTAGTCAATATTTGTCAGCATCAAGTTCTGACGGACAATTACTTCAGTACAATCAAAAAGTTTCTCGACTACTAATTTGGTCAAAGATGGATAGGAAGAAAGAACCTGAGTGTTTTTCGAGGACAACATGGTAAAGTTTTTGATCCGGAAAAACCAACTATTTTTCATTCAGGATTTCCAGCAAGGTTCCCGTTTTTTCCTTATTAACAATTTTCCGCTTTTGATTGTCAGTAAAAAGATATAGCAGTTAATATTAACTTTTTGTCATTGGGTAGTTGAATTGACGAAGCTCTGAATCAACTATTTGTTGCCAAAATCAGAAGATTGTGTTTGGATTGCATTAGCTTACATGAAAAGCCATGATTTTTTTGCAATTCATCCCAAAATCAATTCGAAGAAACATTCATCTATTATTTGAGCCATCAATTTTTGCTCTAATTGGAATTAGCTTACGAAAAAATCGTTGAGGTTAGAAGCGCATATTCAAATTTTATTTTGTTATTAGGCAAGAGTTGTTATACTCAATTGCGATGGGTAGATCCAACTGAGTTGCGAATGCTTTATTACAAGTCGAAGTGGGCAATTGCGCCGCAAGTGGCAAGCCAATTTCTTATATCTGATTTACTAATATCTAGAATGGTCAATCGCGGTGCGATTGGCACTTGTCGAAATTACTGAGCCTAATTGAAAAGCGTTTTGCAAGATTTAAATTAAACTGAGTTCTAGCGCTGCAAATGGGAGACTGAAATTAAAATGATTACCATTTAAGAAATAAGGTTTGTTCAACTCGATCACGAACAAGGAAGTAACTTTTAGATTTGTTTATAGTATGAACAAATGAAAGTATGAACAGACATTAAATTACTAAAAATGGGAGGAAGTAAAGTTAACTGAAATAAGAGCAGCATTTGCCATTCAAATGGAGCTAAATAATGAAATTGAACGGACATGGATATGTGAAGGGTATCCATTGCCGTATGACAATTCCCCCTCTTTGAGAGAAAAATAATATTACTAATTAAAATCAGAAAATTAATAATTGTTCACCGGTTACTAAGTAATAAAATATTAAGTAATAAATAAAATATAAGAGTTTATGAAGTTTGACGATGTTTATTCTGTATCAGAACTTTCCTCATTCTCTGCTTGGAGTACAGTCATCTCCCTTGGCAAATTTTGAGGGTCCTCTGTCCATTCAGTTGAACTTCTCGTGGAAGTTTCTCCAATATCCTGATGCACATTCTCAGAGTAATCTTCAGTATTCCTGACTTTTTCTACGATAGTTTGAGACGTTTTCTTTTTCAGAGTTCACTTACTCTTTCGTACCGAAGAGGTGTCCGAATCCGAAGTATCGCTAATCGTGAGCTGTCTCTTGCTTGACTTTCGCAAAATAGGCGTTGGTGGTTTTGATGAAGCGTTTCGCGTCGCAGATGGTCCAGGTGCATCAGGGTTGGTCAGTTGTGGCGCGATTGGAGCAATTGGGCTTAATTGAAGAACTTGGGTTAAATCTGGCCGGTTAAAAAAGCTTCATCATGTTTTGGGTTTCTCTTCGGGATTCTCATTTTGAGGGATCTGGCTACGTTACTCGCGGATGATATACACGATCTGCCTGAAGAGACTACACTAACATCATCAGCCTGCTTTCGGTTTCGCTTAATTTTCTTATCTCCCGTATTTTTTCTAATCAGGTCCCGCTTATTATTATGAATCTTCTGTTTAATAGTTTTTTCGCTTATCTTTTTTGGTCGTCTTTCGATATACTGCGTTAGATCAGTGTCCCTTTCCGCACGGGTACCGAATTTCGCAATATCAGAATTTCTGACTCGCACCTCCTGTCTGTTCGGCTCCTTGATTACACTTGTCCCAGGGCTCACTTTACAAACTGTGCTCCCAGGTGCCAGTACTTCGTATAAACCATCAAGGTTTGTCTTTTGTCTTTGGTTCTCATGGAGCTTTCTAGCCAGTTTCACTTGGACACTGCGTTTTTAGCAGGGAATTGATCGGAAAATTCCCTCCGATTTAATTAGGCGTTTTTCGCCGTCGTTTCTCTTCTCTTGCTCAGCTCTGGCTCGCGAACTCGCGGCACAAATGACGCATTCAATTTCTGTATCCGAACAGAGGGCCGTGTCTGCCCATTGCTCCTCTGACAGATATGATTGACCCGGAATCGTATCTTCGTCTAAATAATATTCAATTATTGCATTATAATTAAGATTTTCACTATCAGATTTAGTGGTGATATTCAATATAGGTGTGTTACATATCCTACCAAAGTGTGCCTCAAATGGTGTGGTGTTTATTGTTTTTTGTTTTGATATTCTTAGTCGTTGTATTAATGCTTTAAGTGAATTTTCTAAGATAAATTTTTTATTTAATTGTGATTTCATGCAAGATAATTGTCGTTTAATTGTTTGAATAATACGTTCGACTAATCCAATTGCTCTGTGATCATTTGATGGTGCATAAATAGGTGTAATATTATTTTCTGTACAGAATGTTTCAAACTTTTTTCCTGTAAAACATCTAGCTTGGACTAATCTAATAGTTCTAGGTACTCCGTGGTGATATATGTATTTATTTAAGAATATGATTACATTTGGGCCTGAAACGTTTTTTACTATTTCTGCTGTGGGGTATTTTGAATATCTATCTATACTTGTAATAAAATATTGTTCTATGCCTTTTTCGTTCAAAATTGGTCCGCCAAAGTCTATTTGTATTTCGTCATTTGGTTACATACATTTTGGTAGAGGTGCCCATTTGCGGTTCGAAATCACTAATTTAAGGTTTTTACCAATCTCCGTGCAGGCTTTGCACTCACTGGCTTTTGCCAGTATAACTCTGTGTATGTATGGCCACCAAATGTTTTGTGCGAGAGATAGCATGGCGAAACTCCCGGGATGTGTAGACTGGATATCCTCCAATACTGCATCTTTGATTGACTTTGGAATGGCTATCCGCTCATCCAAACACACACAGCCATGCTTTACACTCAAGTCCCGCCAATAGGAAAAGAGATAAGGACTTATCTCTTGCAGCCTGTCTGGGTCATTCCGAATGACACAATCCCTCACCTCCTTGAGGATTGCATCTTTACCTGTAAAGATGGCTAGGAACTACTTGCTGAAGACTTTGTTGAGAGTCTCGGTGAACAACATATCATCTGTCTCCTCAATCATGCTGCCAGTAGGTTTTTCAGTGTTTGAGGTAGTGTTGGTTCCGGGCGTAGATGGGGTGGTGTCCGAAAACGTCACCCTTGCTTTTGTTGGTGTTGATTTGGATCGTGTAGATTTGGCTTTCAAAATTGTGCTAATATAGTTGACTGAATTATTCGAGTTGATGGATTTATTTTGTTTATTTAGTGTGCAGTGATTTGTAGGTTGAATTTGGGCAAAAAACGAGTGATTCTTGTGCAAGTGGTATTCATACTTTGGAATTTTTGCTTTCGCGCTAAATTTAGCGTTATTAGGTGGATTACTTGACTTAATACCATTAATGGGCTTTATTGGGGATATTTGTTCAGAGTGTTCACATTCTTTACTGTCTGACATTTGCACCTCTTTTGCAGCAAATTTGTTAATGGAATGTGAATTATTAACTTTACAGTTATTTGTTGCAAATTGTGATTTTGTAACATTAAGTGGCATTTGCGATGCAAATGGATGTTTAAAATGCTGATTAATTATTTTAGAATTAGTAAGTGTTAATTGCGTCGCAAATGGTGCCTTCGGTCGTAAAGGGAGTGATTGTGATGCAAATGCTTTATTGCGGATATGTGAATTAGTATTCAGTGATGTAGTTAATTGCGGCGCAAATGGCCGTTTTAACTTGTGTGAAGGCAAATGTAACTTTAAAATGCTACTAAATTTTTTAGTTGCGTTTTGTTTGTTTGTAATCAGGTGTTTCATGGAATCACGGATTTTTGTTATTGTTGCTACAACAAAGTGTTCGTCATATGTAGATATCTTTTTAGCTCTCGCATATGGATTCCTTGAGATATAGTCAACGAGACCCATTTTTGCACGTGGCATATGTTCGATTGTGAAATTGTACGTAAGTAGTCTGTCTATCCATCGTGATAGTCGGCTGTTATACGATTTGTTTGATCTATGCTCCTTTAGTATGGACAGTAGGGCTCTATGATCTGTCACTACTGTAAAATTTTTCCCGTACAAATAGTATTTAAAGTAGTCAATTGACCAAACTTTTCCCAATAACTCCAATTCATTAACACTGTAGCGTTCTTCTGTTGAATTGAGAAACCGTGACGCGAATGCTATTGGTTTCCAACCGTCTGGTGTATTTTTCTCCAATGCTGCTCCCAATCCGGAACGGGAGGCATCACATTTGACTCGAACATCAAGTTTTGGGTTATAATGGCTATTTTCTGTGCTATTGGCAATTTTTTGTTTGATCAAATTAAAATGTTTTGTGTGTTCTGCTGTCCAGATAAACTTTGCTGATTTTTTTAGAAGTGGTCTAAGTGGGTGACATAATTGTGCAAGATGTGGTATGAATTTACCAATATAGTGTACCGACCCTAAGATTGATCTAATGCGTTTTAGTGTTGTTGGTGGTGGTATTGTTAAAATTGCTGGAGTTTTACTTTCTAGGGGTGAATTTCCAGTTTGTGTAAACTTATATCCTAGCCATTCAATTTCGGTTTTTGCGAAATGACATTTCTGAAGATTAATTCTTAGATTATCTTCATCTAGCATTTTTAAACATTTGAATACATATGCCAAATGGTCTGCTTCGGTGCCGGTACTGACGATTGTGATATCGTCCAAAAAACAATACGTGTTTTGTAGACATAAAAGAGTATAGTTCATAGCCTTCTGGAATTCTGCCGGCATATCTGTAAGACCATAAAAACCAGTTTTGAATCTATATGTACCAGTAGATCCTCCACAGATGATGTTAAAGTTATAGTGTTTTGCTGTGTCGTGGTGTAATTTTAATTAGCTATATGCATACTTTAAGTCTAATGTGGTGAAATATGCTTGTTGACCGTTTTGTCTGTTGGTAGGGTGCTGTCATATTGTATCAATTAGCATGTCAATATTGGGCATTTGATATTTATTTTTATGTATTACTTTTTTAGTTCTTAGGAATATAATTCGAGTTTCATTGATTGATCTTTTTTTACTGTGATGACGATCGGGGAGATGAAATGTTCGTCAGAGCAACTAGATAGTTTTTCGATATGACCTTCAGCTTGTAATCTCCCTTATTCCTCCGAAACTCTAGGTTGTAAATTTATCGGAACACGTCGACCTTTTTGATGCTTTGCTGTGAACTTTTGATGAAACTTTGATTTCGCTACATGTGTTTTGGACAAACCAATTCTTGATACTAAATGAGGAAATTGCGTCGCAATTGTCTCTTTAAATTTACATGCAGAAGTTTTAATGTTATTAACACATTTACTATGTTCTGCTTGTTGTTGTACCACCGAAGTCTCAGGGTTGTGAAAAGATCCCTCCCGATTATGTTTTTGTGCCCATCTTCTACCACAGTCAACATTGCTGCTCTATCTTTCCACTGATTGTAGGTTACTGTGGTTTCCAAATGCCCAAGAACTTTTATGGGTTCGTTTGAAAAAGTTTTCAAGTTCCTTCTTTCTTTCGTGTCCGTCCACATAGCAGATTTTGTGGCTCGGATGATTTGGTCTG
The DNA here is from genome assembly GCF_964194025.1 of Convolutriloba macropyga. Classification (NCBI taxonomy): domain Eukaryota; kingdom Metazoa; phylum Xenacoelomorpha; order Acoela; family Convolutidae; genus Convolutriloba; species Convolutriloba macropyga. Next base: position 12,838,818 of record NC_134473.1, on the reverse strand, counting down.
CCAAAGTTTCTGTTATGATGCTAACTGCACTTCCAGAGTCGATCATTGCGAGTGCTCTAATTTCTCCCAGTTGTACCTCTAGATTTAGTGGTTCCAGTTGATGTACCGAGTCAGACGAAATCACCGCCACTTAGTCATCCGAATCGCTGTCGTAGTTTGAGTCATACACCTGTTCATACAGTTGTTAGTAGCTTGTTATGTAATTGACGGATTCTTCATCATCACTCTTTTCGGGAGACTGGTCAATTTGATTGACGTTCGTTTGTTCGGCTCTCTGTGTTTGTCCCTGTGACTTTTTCGGTTTGCGGCATTTTCTTGCGAAATGGCCAATAATGCCACAATTATTGCATTTCTTACCATTCGCGGGGCAAATCTGCTTATGGTTATGACTCCAACGAAAGCCACAATTCATACAAGTGCTTGTGTATTGGTAATTCTGGGGCACAGTTGCGTATCGCGTGAAATCTCGCTTGGTTTATTGAGCATTCGCGTTGCGATTGCGTATTTGGTTACTGTTGATTGAATTCACAGAATTTGTGCCCGACATCAAATTCTGGTTTATTTTTTGTTGATTCTGCGCCCCCATCTCCATTTGTATAGCTATCTCCAATGCTTTGGATGGCTCGACTGTTTCTTTCAACAGTTCTTTTTGAGTCTCATGATCAATCATATTCAATATGAATGCATCGCGAATCAAGGTAGTTTCTTCACTACCTAGGGTACAATTTTCCACTAGTTCTATGAGACGACCATAGAAACTTTCCACAGACCCTCCTTTTTGCTGCTTACAAGAATAAAAAACAAAACGATCGTAAGTTATGTTACGAACTTTCGTGAAAGAATCCTCCATTGCCTGCCACAATTCTTTGAAAGGTTGTTTCTCTATTTGGAAAAGGGGGTGTTTACTCTTGAAAATTCGTCGTCCCTTCGTTCCAATACTCAAATACAACAAAGATATCGTTTTTTGCTCGCAAATTCCCCACGGGTTATCTCCACACAAAATCCCAATCTCCTCAAACTTTTTACAGCAATTTTGCCAGTTTACCTTCAATTGTTGAATGCGGACTTTCCGATCTCTTTCCGTCGCTTGTGTATGGTTTTCTACAGGTTCTTCATAGGTTGCTTCAGGCGGGTAAGTTACTGTTGATGGAGGATCGAGATTGTCTAATAGGATTCCCTCTTTAGCTAGTAGAGCCAGTTTCCACTGTTAGTCCATTTGTCCCACGTCAGAGGAGGTGTTGCTGTCGGCTTTTCCCAAAATGCCTCTATGTGAAGTGGTGTCTTCTTAGAGTCCGCTGCTGACTGCGCCATGTTATAGTCAATTGCGATGGGTAGATCCAATTGAGTTGCGAATGCTTTATTACAAGTCGAAGCGGGCAATTGCGCCGCAAGTGGCAAGCCAATTTCTTATATCTCATTTACTAATATCTAGAATGGTCAATCGCGGTGCGATTGGCACTTGTCGAAATTACTGAGCCTAACTGAAAAGCGTTTTGCAAGATTTAAATTAAACTGAGTTCTAGCGCTGCAAATGGGAGACTGAAATTAAAATGATTACAATTTAAGAAATAAGGTTTGTTCAACTCAATCACGAACAAGGAAGTAACTTTTAGATTTGTTTATAGTATGAACAAATGAATTTCCTGCATAGACAGTATGAACAGACATTACATTACTAAAAATGGGAGGAAGTAAAGTTAACTGAAATAAGAGCAGCAATTGCCCTTCAAATGGAACTAAATAATGAAATTGAACTAATTACGGACATGGATACGTGAAGGGCATCCATTGCCGTATGACAAGAGTATTACAGAAAGGCACTGGTTGAAGGAATTCCCCGTATTATTTTGTTTATAACAGTTGGGGCCTCAAGTGCACATTTTCAGATTAGATATTTTTCTAGCAGTTTTTCATCATCACATGAGAAGTTTTCCAAGAAGCTTTCGAATTCTTTGCCGTTTTGCTGGCTTGTTATGTTGCTCGCGGTTGATGTCTTGTGTGTTTTGAGGGGCGATGTTCGTTTAGGCGCGCATAAAACCCACACAAGTTAGTTGTTCCAGCAATTGAAAATTGCAAGGCCATATCCCAGGTTGAGGTCCAGACCCAAATTTGCTTCTGATCAGACTTTCCAGACCGAAATTATCTCTGATCAGAATATCCAGACGGAAATTCACCCTGATCAGACTTTCCAGACCCAAGTGACCTCTGATCAGACTTTCCAGACACAGAAGGTCTCTGACCAGAATTTTCAGACCGAAGGTGTTCTGATCAGACCATCTTCAGACCATGGTCCAGACTCAAATTCAGACCATTGCCCAGACCTTAATCAGACTATGATCAGACTCAAATGCACTCAAAGAGGTTATGGTCAGACCCAGTTGCGCTCGAAGCAGTTATGATCAGACCCAGTTGCGCTTGCAGCTATTTATGATCAGACTGAAGTGCGCTCCAAACCGGTTCTGATCAGACTCAAGTGCGCTCGAAATAGTCTGATCAGAGACAGATTTTACTTATGAAAAAATCTCCTAGTTTTGCTATAATATATTCATTTCATAAAAACTGATGTTTGCTGTATTTAATTCATCTAAGGAAAAATCAATTTTAAAAGTATTGCTAAAGAAAACAAAACCCAGCTGCTGAGAACAAATTTTATTTAGTGTACCGATTAGTTTATAATTCTGACTCAATGGATGAAATGAGACAGCTTTCCATAAGAAACGTCGTGGTCTCCAGTTGATCAAAATCTCTTCTAAAGGGGACCGGCCTCAGCTATCTGCTGGACTCTTTTTTTCTGATCAGAGCTATCGGACTTCAGATGAGTCTCTGATCAGAAAGCTGCTTTTTGGCTGCCTCTTGGCAGCCTCTTGGCAGAGCCAACATCTTTCAGTAAAAAAAACAAAAAATGAAAAAAAAATAATGCGCTCGAAATGGTCCCTGATCAGACCCAATTGCGTTTGAAGACATTAATGATCAGATCCAATTGCGCTCGAAGTCGCCTCTGATCAGACAAAAGTGCGCTCGAATCCGTCTATGATCAGACCCAATTGCGCTCGAAATTTCCTCTGATCAGACCCAAGTGCGCTCGAATCCGCCTATGATCAGACTTTTCAGACCAAAATGACCTCTGATCAGACCATCTCCAGACCATGATCAGACCGTAGTGCGCTCGAACTTCCGAAAAGACGCTGTAATTTCGGTCTAGGAACACACGGGTGTGCGCTCGACTGGGTCTGATCAGAAGTCAATTTGGGTCTGGACCTCAACCTGGGATTGCACGTTTATTGCTGATAATGTGCGCATACCTATCAACCGAAATTTTTCCCGTAATGTGTATTGTTTGCATGTCGTTGAATGGGTCTGATGTCGATTGTATCGGGGACGGCTAAAAGTTTGAGACTAAAAAAACAGCGCTCATGACATTGAGTATAGAAGCAAGAAATTTTTGCTATTATTTGACAAAATCACGGCAGAAATTTTTAGAGTGAATACAAATGAAAAGAGAGAAGCATATGAATCAGGACAGAACGTACTCTAAAGCTTTTCAAGAAAATTTTGTTGAACAAATTTTCTTATTGATGAATATATTGCAATCAGTTGAACTTGCTTTGATATTTTATGGTTTAAACTTGTAACTTAACAGTTTTAAAAGCCGTTTGAGGTCGTTGATAAACTACTACGGTGGTCATTGAATCCTGCCATCAATGTTACAGCTGACAGGCTGAGTAGTGGTTACTCTCTCAGTACATCTATGATATCTTTCTTTGTTGTCGACAGAAGAAAAGGACCTCCCCGGGCCGAGGTGTCAACGCTAAAAAACGCAAAATTATGTAAGATTGGCGTTGAATGCGTTGAATTTATGTAAGATCTACGCTTGAGCGTAGATCTTACATAAATTCAACGCATTCAATGCCAATCTTACATAATTTTGCGTTGAAATTTGGCGTAGATCTTACATATTTGGCGTTGAATTTTAGCGTAGATCTTACATATTTAGCGTTGAATTTAGCGTAGATCTTACATAAATTCAACGCATTCAACGCCAATCTTACACAATTTTGCGTTGAATTTTGGCGTAGATCTTACATATTTAGCGTTGAATTTTAGCGTAGATCTTACATATTTAGCGTTGAATTTAGCGTAGATCTTACATAAATTCAACGCATTCAATGCCAATCTTACATATTTTGCGTTGAAATTTGGCGTAGATCTTACATATTTAGCGTTGAATTTTAGCGTAGATCTTACATATTTAGCGTTGAATTTAGCGTAGATCTTACATAAATTCAACGCATTCAATGCCAATCTTACATATTTTGCGTTGAAATTTGGCGTAGATCTTACATATTTAGCGTTGAATTTTAGCGTAGATCTTACATATTTAGCGTTGAATTTAGCGTAGATCTTACATAAATTCAACGCATTCAACGCCAATCTTACACAATTTTGCGTTGAATTTTGGCGTAGATCTTACATATTTAGCGTTGAATTTTAGCGTAGATCTTACATATTTAGCGTTGAATTTAGCGTAGATCTTTCATAAATTCAACGCATTCAATGCCAATCTACTGTTTCGACCCCTATACTGCACAATTGAGAAAAATGAAGTCAGCAAAAAATAACCAAAAAATAACCATCTCTTACAGTGAAAAACCATTTCAGACCATTTTGCGAATTCAAATTTTTTTCAAAACTTAAAAAAATTTTAAATTTTTCCCAGTACTTCTCACATGATAAATGCGTCGAATACGTTGAAATTATATAAGATCTCGGCTAAATTCAACGAAAAATATGTAAGATCTAGGCTAAATTCAACGAAATATATGCAAGTTCTACGCTAATTTCAATGCAAAATATGTAAGGTCTACGCTAAAATCAACGCAAAATATGTAAGATCTACGCTAAATTCAACGCAAAACATGTAAGATCTACGCTTTATAAGGATTGCGGCTCTTAAGGAAACCAAGGTACGGTGGCGCAAAGGTAGAAGAGGCGACAAGTAAACAGGAGGTCAGTGGTTCGAGTCCCATACCTAGAGTTCTACGCGTTGATTTTTTGTACGATCAACGCTAAATTCAACGCAAAAATATGTAAGATCTACGCTAAATTCAATGCTAATTATGTAAGATCTACGCTAAATTCAACGCTAAATATGTAAGATCAGCGGCAACTAGCGTTGACAAGTTGGAAAATTCACCGCCATTTCTTACATAATTTTGCGCTGAATGCGTTGAATTTTTGTCTTTAAATTCAACGCATTCAACGCAAAATTATGTAAGAAAATTGCGGTGAATTTTCCGACTTGTCAACGCTAAATGCCGCTGATCTTACATAATTTTGGCCAAATTCCTCGGCCCGGGTCTTGTTTCGTCCACAGATTGCATGTTTTTGGTTCGTGAAGTTCCCACAACTAGTCTCTCAGGTTGTCATGGGAAGATCTCTTTACTGAACAAAACTGATGCCATTTCCTGTCGCCTTGATCACTCATAATCAATCAATATTTGAAAATATTTAATCTTTATATACTTAAAATTTGAAAAAGTTTATCTCAGCACTTTTCGGACAACTAGGACAACCGTTTTTCAGTCTTTGGACTTGATTTTACGCTAAAAATGTTAATACCAATTGAACAAAAATTTTGACTAGTTTTTGCGCTCCACTGAGTATCAACTTGACGTCGTTTTCATTTATATGAATACAATGAATTGTTCAGCTCATGCGCCCGGGCATGAAAATGGGATTGGGATTGGAATTAGTGGTTTTTCTCGTTGAGATGGGGAGCCGAAACACTGTTGTTTCCATATTTATATAACAGCTTTTGTGCTCGAGCAATTACATTCCTCATTAGTAAGATCGCCGCACCTTGATTTTTCGTTTTGCAAATTTTTTGGCTGTTTTCTCCCCATTTTATTCCATCTAATCCGAAAAAATTAGGACGAGCTGTAATCAACAAGAACTGACTTAAAAACAGGGCCTGATTGCTGACTACACACTAAAAAAAGTTCAGGTAAAGTTACCTTAACGCAGTTAAGGTAAACCTCTGTTAAGGTAAAATTAAGGTAAAAGTTACCTTAACTTTACCTTAACTTGAGTTAAGGTAAAAAATTACCTGAACTGTGTTAAGGTAAAATTACCTTAACTTACCTTAACTTTTTAAATAATTTTCTGCAGTACAAAATTGTTTATTTTTAGTAAAATTAGCAAACCAAATGTTGAAGTTTATTACAAGAGCTTTACAATGATCCTTATATGAAGAAATTTGAGCTAATATTTGTCGACCTACACTACAGCAAACCCCAAAATTACTTTCAGTGAGTGCTTAAAAAAATTTTAAAAGGCAGTAACGCACCAATTTTGCAAAATTTGGTATTTTTATTTTTCACGCGCCTCTGTTTATGAATTGGCTGCTCACAAATCGATTCTGAGTGGTACCGAAAGAACTGGTTTCAGAAAAACGGTTTAGAGAAAGTTTAAAAGTGGTTTTAAAGTGCAATCACTTTAAAGTCCAACTTGACTCCAATCACTCTTTCTTATATATTAAGTTAAAAACTATAATTCCTTGCATAAAGTAGATCTCTGGAAAAATGGATTACACATAAATTGAAACCGTAACGACATATGGCCCTCATTTAGCTTCCATTTGTTTAAAGTCTTTCAGAATCAGATTGTTACTCTTCTTAGTTCGAACTAATTGCATTTTCCATTATAAGCACTGCTTCACAACCTATCCGATGAAGTGAAGTTCCTCTTTGATGTTAGGTGCATGTTTCCGCAACTGGACTCTCTATAAATTAAAGGGGACAAAATAAACATTTATGGAACTATTTCCTGCCGTTTATTAAGTTTCGCAAAGTTACAGTTAGGTTTAGTATAAAATCTTCCCACTCTTCAGCCCTATAGATGTTTCTAGATCGAACCAGTAATTTGGGAGCCATTCGGGGTTTTTGAAGTGAACATCAATACTGAAGTTCCAGAAAAACCGTTTAAAGAGACTTTAATTTCTTTAAATTGTAACAACAGGAAACGCGGTTGTTTTAAAGTGGATCAACTTGAATCCGAATCCTCTTCCTTATATTTTCAATCAGAAACTATAATTCCTGCATGAAGTAGATCTCTGGAAAACTGGATTACACATATATTGAAACCGTAACGACGTATGGCCCCCATTTAGTTTCCATTTGTTTAAAGTCTTTCAGAACCAGATTGTTACTCTTCTTAGTTCGAACTAATTGCATTTTCCAGTATAAGCACTGCCTCACACCCTATCCGATGAAGAGAAGTTTCTCTTTGATGTTAGGTGCATGTTTCCGCAACTGGACTCTCTATAAATTAAAGGGGACAAAATAAACATTTATGGAACTATTTCCTGCCGTTTATTAAGTTTCGCAAAATTACAGTTAGGTTTAATATAAAAGCTTCCCACTCTTCAGCCCTATAGATGTTTCTAGATCGAACCAATAATTTGGGAGCCATTCGGGGTTTTTGAAGTGAACATCAATACTGAAGTTCCAGAAAAACCGTTTAAAGAGACTTTAATTTCTTTAAATTGTAACAACAGGAAACGCGGTTGTTTTAAAGTGGATCAACTTGAATCCGAATCCTCTTCCTCATATTTTCAATCAGAAACTATAATTCCTGCATGGAGTAGATTTCTGCAAAACTGGATTACACATATATTGAAACCGTAACGACGTATGGCCCTCATTTAGTTTCCATTTGTTTAATGTCTTTCACAATCAGATTGTTACTCTTCTTTGTTCGAACTAATTGCATTTTCCATTATAAGCACTGCTTTACACCCTATTCGATGAAGAGAAGTTTTTCTTTGATTTTAGGTGCATGTTTCCGCAATTGGACTCTCTATAAATTGTAGGGGACAAAATAAACATTTATGGAACTGTTTCCTGCCGTTTATTAAGTTTCGCAAAGTTACAGTAAGGTTACATTTAGTTCGTTAGACCCGTCCGATAATGGGGATTGTCCCCATATATGTTTTAGAGGTGGTTATAATGAGTGGTTATTGGTCATAGTCCAGAAACAAGACCCGAAAAGGGTCATTTTGGTCATTTGGTACTGTACTTTTATGTTGGAATATCTCCTCGTAGAGTGAACCGATTGTTGATCTGTTTTTTTATTTGAACTCAACTTGAGCAGTACTTGAATCCCTGTAAATGGCGTTTTGTTCATTTCAGCCGTTTTTGAGAAATTGGCCTCGACACATACCCAGGTTGACCACCTTAGACGAAACTTTGAAAACTTACTAAGACTTATACGCTGCCCTCGAAAACTTACAAAACTTTGTACGGCACCGCATAAGGCCGTAATAAGTTTTCTACGGCACCGTATCCAATTGGTCAAATTGCCAATTTATAAAGTCTACCTTCCTAAAATTGGTTTTTTAAAAAAAACGATTATCTTGTACAAGTCATTTTTTCAATAATTTTTGGCACTTTTCACATCTATGAAAAATTAAAAAAATTAGTACGGCGCCGTATAAGGCCGTACCAAGTTTTGTTATTTTTCAAAATTGTTTTTTCAGACATTAATTTGCTCTGCAGGCACACATAACGTTCAAAAATTTTACCTTGAAATAGTTTGAAATAGCAAAAACCTGTTACGCCCCTTGTGAGGCCGTGCAGAACTTTGGAAGTCTAATGATATCTTCTGCAGTTCATGTCATTAATCAACCAGAAAAAAATTCGTTTCCAAATATCAACAGTAGCTGGTGAAAAAATACCTAAAAACAGGCCCACTGTTTATAGGAAAGAAAAGAAAAATTAAAGTGTTTGGTTTCCGTTCGTTTCAATTAAATCTGTTCTGGTTTCAGAAGAAAATTTTTTATTCAAATTTTGGCTCATTTGAAAAGTCAGTTACTTTTGGGCCTTCACAACAAAAAGAGCCATCTTGCTGATCTACAATAAGATAGTTTAAACTATTTACAAGAATGATTTAAGAAGAATCTTCAAATGCGCAACAATAAATACATTTGATCGCTTTAAAAAAATGTAAATCAAGGTTTTATATTTTCTGGACTTCTATATAGTTTTGGCGTCTAACTGGCTTATCAGCAGCGCAATTGCTGGCGCTTAAATTGTTACTGCATGCAATGTAATTTGTTTGTCTTGAAAATTTGTTATTGAACGGTTATTCAAGATTCAATCCTGAGAGCAGTGACCGATCTCAGATTCTATTGGCTGAGGTGTGCCTTTTGTAATCGAACAAATTTTTTGCGTGCAATTTGTGTTTTTTCAGGCAATACTCAAGTCTCTTAATTTGGCTATATCAATGGTTGTTGGTATTTCAACAATTTTTCTATTTTTATTCTTTTGTCAAATTTCTTTGTATGTTGTTTTGTATCAAAACTGATGAAACACCATAACCTTCATGGCGAGGCGGGAAATTTTTTCCCATCTTACCATGAAGGTTTGTCTCAACTGGGAACGCAAAGACGGACTCAGTTTACTCCCAAAAACACGCTAGAGGTACCTTTTAATCACGTCAAGAATTTTTTTGGCATTTTTGGGCTCTAAAAATAGCTGAAAAAATGGGGTATACTTAGGGATTTGTTAAAATCTCCTGAAGTACTGATCCATATCTGTTCGGCATAGTCGCATTTTGATAGCACCAAGCAGTTCATGTTTGCCCTGCTCGCTGTTTTTTTCATTCATGCCGGTAAAAAAATTATTGACAACCAAACTTGAAATAAAAACAATATTTTTTTATATAGATTTTAGCGTCGATAACGTGTTTCAAACACTCGTTTTCATGAAAACAGTTCAATGATCGTTTAAATAGTTCAATCTGTTCTTACCAAAGGTGATTGAAGTGGTAAACACTCAAAAAGTCAAACAAAGGCATCTAGTGCGTTCCAGCTTATGATAAATAATTTTTTATTCGACTTTTTGTTCTGTAAAAAACATTTTACTATTGTCCCATCATTTTGAGTCCTTATTAGGTAGCAAGTACTACAAAAAACAATGGTCAGCAGTCAGTTGAGAGTGATAAATCACATAGTGTCTGCAAAATAGTCAATCATGCGTTTTGTGTTGCGATAACATCGTATATCGCTGATAAAATAGGTACCTGCCGAAAATCCTAAATGTGAATATGTCTCAAATCTTTTAATCCCTTCTAAACTCATTCTGTATCCGAATGGGACTACTGTTGAAGCCAAAAGAATATTGAAATAGGAATAAGGGCTCGAAAAATGGGGAAAATTTATAACACATTGAAAATTTTTGGATTTTTAAATGTTGTAAATAAGTGAGGGTAAAGTTTATCAAGGATAGTTTTTGATACTTTTTCAATAGACTTTCACTTTTTATTAAGCACACAAGTGAAATAATATCAACAGTGCAGACATCGTAACAATCGTAACATGTAAGAACTCATTTTGTCGTTTTTTAAATTTTAAAACTAATAAGATTTCAAGTAACCTTCTTTCATCCTTAATAAACCGAAGGAAATCTTTTGTATTGCAAGTGAACTCAATGATCAAATTCTCATTTCTTCCTAGTCCTCATAATGTCTATCAACGTCATACAACTTCAAAACTTCAATTGTTGAAAGAACGCAGGACTCGAACTATGCTGCACTTTAAGAACTAGAAAAATTAAGTAAAATCTTAAAAAAAGTTCCGACTGTTTTTTCAATTATAATTGAATGTTTTTAGTTTTTTGACGCCTCTTTCGTTTGCTATTGTTTGTTTGATCAATTTTCCTTCCTTAGCTTCTTGAAAGATTTATAATAGCTATTGGTAATGGAGAACTACAACAGTTTTTTCCTGAAATGACAATTTTTCAAATTTTTTTGTGTGAAAAACATTAGGACACGCTATTTAAAGCAGCTGTTTCGCAGTTAAAAGTTTCTCCTAATTGTTTTCGATCATTCCAGGCCTAAGAACAGATTAATGCCCGAGTGAATTGAAATATTTACGGTGGATGTTCTGGCAGAGTCTGCAAATGCTGAGGAACGAAGTTTGTTTCGTCGCATAAAAAAGGCACTCTCTTTTTGGCCTTTTTTCTTGTTTCTCTGTCAAATATTAACCAAAATGGTTAAATTAGAGCGCATTCTCTTCCTTTTAAGCCCGTCTTTGATGGAATTATTGGTCGCCTTCCTAAAAGTTTTTTGTGAAAGGGTAATTTAACAGTGAAAGCTGGAAAACTTAACAATTCTCAAATTTTAATCGATTAGTGGTGTTTTGCGCAAAGAACAGGTTTTTCGGCGTGCAATTTGTGTTTTCTAGGCACCATTTAGGTCTTCGGAGCTACTTGTATTAATTCATGAGCTTTATTCAACAATTTTACTTTTTTCACGATTTCATCAAATTTCTGTTGATGTTGTTTTATGTCAAAACACACAAAACACCATAACCTTCATGGTGAGGTGGGAAATTTTTTCCCACCTCACCATGAAGGTTTGCCGTGACCTAGAACGTGGAAGTGGACCAGAATTACACCCACAAATACGCCGGGAACGCTGTTTCACGTTGTTTTACGTCGGTTCCGGAGATCTTGGGCTTCGATTTTAGCCCAAAAAATGGGGTACAGAACAGTATTTTCTTAATATCTCCTAAAGTACTGGACCAAATTAAACCGGAGTGGTCGCATTTTGTTAGCACTGAACCCCTCTTGCTTGCAGTGTTTGGTTCGTTTCCCAAATCGGCCTAATCAAAAAGTTATTAATGTTCAAATTTGACATGGTTCGAATTTTCGGGCTATTCTGGGTGACCCAAATTTCGGTACAAGAAAACACGCGATTTACCCAACAAGTGTTGGTGTTTTTGAATCCTCAGTTAGTGGGGAGTATCCCCATATATATTTTATATGGTATTTTATGTAGTTGAGATAGTCAATTTTGGCTCTGCATAGCGGTCACCTCGCTTTTTTGTGCATTTGGTACGGTACCTTATAATTGCTATAACTCCTCGAAGAATGTACCGATTGGGCTAATTTTTTAATATGATGCGTATCTCAAGCAGTGCTCCAAACTGTACTAAGGGGGTTCATTTTGGTTCAGCCGTTTTAGAGAAATTGGCCAGTAAACTTGCCCTCGGTGTTCGCCCCAGAAGCGGTTGACACCATCCGTTGACACCATTGACACACCTTGAAGCTTTGAACTATGTTACAAATCTTAGTGTTTTAGAATCCCCAGTTAGTGGGGAGTCTCCCCATATATATTTTGTATGTAGTTTTACGTAGTCCAGGTGGTCAATTTTAGCGAAACCTGCGCCGTACTTGTCCTATTTAGTCATTTGGTACGGTACCTTTATGTTGGAATATCTCCTCGTAGAGTGAACCGATTTTTGATCTGTTTGTTGATTTGAACTCAGCGTGAGCCGTACTTGAATCCCTGTAAATGGCGTTTTGTTTCTTTCAGCCGTTTTCGAGAAATTGGCCAGGACACATACCTCCATTTTTACCTATTCGTCTCCGGGTACATTTCAGGTATGTACATGTTAGACCAACAAAAAAGCCGAATTTAGCCCCGCGAATTGGTTCTTTAGACTCCCCTGATAGTGAGGATTCTCCTCATATATGTTTTATAGTGCGTTTTCTGTAGTTCAGAAGGTCAATTTTAGCTCTGAAAGTGGCGTATCTCTCTTCTAGGGTCATTTGGTACGGTACCTTATTTTTGCTATAACTCCTTGAAGAATGCACGGATTGGGCTCATTTTTTAATATGATGCGTATCTCAAGCAGTGCTAATAACTGTTTTAACGGCGTTTGTTTTTGTTCGGTCGTTTTCGAGAAATTACCCTGTAAACTTGACCCCATTTTGAACCCCAGAAGAGGATGACTGCCAGGTCTGGTCACCTGGTGACTTCAATATCGTCATTAAACTGTCCGAGAATTGGTTATTTAGACTCCCCTGATAATGAGGATTCTCCCCATATATGTTTTGTTGTTATAATTATAATCGTTGATGAAGGTGTTGGGCATTTTGGGTCATCCAAGTCCTTTTTTGGTGCATTTGGCACCAACGGCTCGATCGTTAATAACTCTGCCTACAGTAATTTTTTTTTCCTATTGAGTTGCATAGTTAGAGAGCTCATTATGCGTGCTTTCTTTTGATATAATGAAACCTGCGAAAATATTCACCAGAAGTTGTAAATTTGTGTACGAGCATGGGAAACGTCCCTATTTTCGATCGGACTCGGTCGATTTTTGCTAATAACTCTGTGTATAGAGGGAACTTTTTCATTTTGTTTAGTGATATGAACAGCTTAGTTCAAGACGGTTTCAATGGTATACATATCACATAGTGTTGTTTTCAAAAAGTAGTGAAATTAGCCCGCGAGTCGACCGTAATTTGGGTCATTTTGGACGTTTCTGACGTCCGTACGTCCGTTCGTGACGTAACTTCATCGTAACTTATTCTCGTATCCATTGCAAAATGTATTTCCACGCTCTCTGAGTTCCATGGCAATGTTCCAGAACTCATGCCAAATTTTGGCGTTGGTCGGTTGGTGTTTTTTTGGGGGGGGGGTCGTTTGGGGGGGGGGGGGGGGGGGGTTGGCGCCGGGGGGGGGGGGAGCGGTCGCTTGGTGGGGGTGGCCGTGCGTCTCCTGTGTTGTCTTTGATGTTCTTTTATGTATACTAACAAAATGTTTTTTTCAGAGTTTGTTTTTGCTTCTCTTCTGTCTGCTGTCGTCTCCTGCCAGGTGAGTTCTTCCCGCTTCTTTTCTAGCTAGCTTGGCTAGCTGCTGCTTTCTTTCGGTCTGGTTTGCTCTGCACCGCAGAGCTGCGGTTTTCGGACCGGTTTTTTCGGTCCGTGTTCCCACATCGTGGGAATGTGTTCTTGCAAAGCAAGAAGGTTCGTTGAAGCTTTGCGCTCTTCTTGGATTTTCAATTTTGCGCTTTTTTTTGTTTGCTTCCGCTTTTTTTTGGTCTGGATTGCTGTGCACCGCACAGCTTCGGTTTTTACAGCTTAGGTCTTGTTCAACGTTTTGATATTCTACCTAGGAGTGTCTTAGTCCTAGTAGGCTCTGAAAAAGGGCTAATTGTTGCTCTAACTGGTCTGAGAAAAAAGTTCTTAATACGTTGTCAAATTTCGAGCTCAAAAATTATTCTTGTGCGTTTTCATAAAAAGTCTCTTTCAGTATAGTCAAGGACTTGTTCAAATGATCTGAGGCTCTACGTAGGAGTGTCATAGTCCTATTAGGTTCTGATAGAGGGCTAATTGTTGATCTAGCTGGTCTGAGATAGAAGTACTTAACACGTTGTCAGTTTTCGCTCTCAAAATACCATCTTTATACAGTTTAACAAAAAGTGTTTTTCAATATAGTGAAGGACTTGTTCAAATCAATTGAGGGCCTAAGTAGGAGTGGGAAAGTCCAAATGGGTTCTAAATGAGAAGGGATTATCGTTCTAGGTGGTCTGAGATAGAAGTACTTAACACGTTGTCAGATTTCGCACTCAAAATACCATCTTTATACAGTTTAACAAAAAGTTGTTTTCAATATAGTGAAGGACTTGTTCAAATCAATTGAGGGCCTAAGTAGGAGTGGGAAAGTCCAAATGGGCTCTAAATGAGAAGGGATTATCGTTCTAGGTGGTCTGAGATAGAAGTACTTAACACGTTGTCAGATTTCGCACTCAAAATACCATCTTTATACAATTTAAAAAAAATGTTTTTCAATATAGTGAAGGACTTGTTCAAATCAATTGAGGGCCTAAGTAGGAGTGGGAAAGTCCAAATGGGTTCTAAATGAGAAGGAACTATCGTTCTAGGTGGTCTGAGATAGAAGTACTTAACACGTTGTCAGATTTCGCTCTCAAAATACCATCTTTATACAGTTTAATAAAAAGTGTTTTTCAATATAGTGGAGGACTTGTTCAAATCAATTGAGGGCCTAAGTAGGAGTGGGAAAGTCCAAATGGGTTCTAGATGAGAAGGAATTGTCGTTCTAGGTGGTCTGAGATAGAAGTACTTAACACGTTGTCAGATTTCGCACTCAAAATACCATCTTTATACAGTTTAACAAAAAGTTGTTTTCAATATAGTGAAGGACTTGTTCAAATCAATTGAGGGCCGAAGTAGGAGTGGGAAAGTCCAAATGGGTTCTGAATGAGAAGGAATTATCGCTCTAGGTGGTCTGAGATAGAAGTACTTAACACGTTGTCAGATTTCGCTCTCAAAAAACCATCTTTATACAGTTTAACAAAAAGTGTTTTTCAATATAGCGAAGGACTTGTTCAAATCAATTGAGGGCCTAAGTAGGAGTGGGAAAGTCCAAATGGGTTCTAAATGAGAAGGAATTATCGTTCTAGGTGGTCTGAGATAGAAGTACTTAACACGTTGTCAGATTTCGCACTCAAAATACCATCTTTATACAGTTTAATAAAAAGTGTTTTTCAATATAGTGGAGGACTTGTTCAAATCAATTGAGGGCCTAAGTAGGAGTGGGAAAGTCCAAATGGGTTCTAAATGAGAAGGAACTATCGTTCTAGGTGGTCTGAGATAGAAGTACTTAACACGTTGTCAGATTTCGCACTCAAAATACCATCTTTATACAGTTTAATAAAAAGTGTTTTTCAATATAGTGAAGGACTTGTTCAAATCAATTGAGGGCCTAAGTAGGAGTGGAAAAGTCCAAATGGGTTCTGAATGAGAAGGAATTATCGTTCTAGGTGGTCTGAGATAGAAGTACTTAACACGTTGTCAGATTTCGCACTCAAAATACCATCTTTATACAGTTTAACAAAAAGTTGTTTTCAATATAGTGAAGGACTTGTTCAAATCAATTGAGGGCCTAAGTAGGAGTGGGAAAGTCCAAACGGGTTCTAAATGAGAAGGAACTATCGTTCTAGGTTGTCTGAGATAGAAGTACTTAACACGTTGTCAGATTTCGCTCTCAAAATACCATCTTTATACAGTTTAATAAAGTGTTTTTCAATATAGTGGAGGACTTGTTCAAATCAATTGAGGGCCTAAGTAGGAGTGGGAAAGTCCAAATGGGCTCTAAATGAGAAGGGATTATCGTTCTATGTGGTCTGAGATAGAAGTACTTAACACGTTGTCAGATTTCGCACTCAAAATACCATCTTTATACAGTTTAACAAAAATTGTTTTTCAATATAGTGAAGGACTTGTTCAAATCAATTGAGGGCCTAAGTAGGAGTGGGAAAGTCCAAATGGGTTCTAAATGAGAAGGAACTATCGTCCTAGGTGGTCTGAGATAGAAGTACTTAACGCGTTGTCAGATTTCGCACTCAAAATACCATCTTTATACAGTTTAACAAAAAGTTGTTTTCAATATAGTGAAGGATTTGTTCAAATCAATTGGGGGCCTAAGTAGGAGTGGGAAAGTCCAAATGAGTTCTAAATGAGAAGGAACTATCGTTCTAGGTGGTCTGAGATAGAAGTACTTAACACGTTGTCAGATTTCGCTCTCAAAATACCATCTTTATACAGTTTTAATAAAAAGTGTTTTTCAATATAGTGAGGGACTTGTTCAAATCAATTGAGGGCCTAAGTAGGAGTGGAAAAGTCCAAATGGGTTCTAAATGAGAAGGAATTATGGTTCTAGGTGGTCTGAGATAGAAGTACTTAACACGTTGTCAGATTTCGCACTCAAAATACCATCTATATACAGTTTAACAAAAAGTTGTTTTCAATATAGTTAAGGACTTGTTCAAATCAATTGAGGGCCTAAGTAGGAGTGGGAAAGTCCAAATGGGTTCTAAAGGAGAAGGAACTATCGTTCTAGGTTGTCTGAGATAGAAGTACTTAACACGTTGTCAGATTTCGCACTCAAAATACCATCTTTATACAGTTTAACAAAAAGTTGTTTTCAATATAGTGAAGGACTTGTTCAAATCAATTGAGGGCCTAAGTAGGAGTGGGGAAGTCCAAATGGGCTCTAAATGAGAAGGGATTATCGTTCTAGTTGGTCTGAGATAGAAGTACTTAACACGTTGTCAGATTTCGCACTCAAAATACCATCTTTATACAGTTTAACAAAAAGTGTTTTTCAATATAGTGAAGGACTTGTTCAAATCAATTGAGGGCCTAAGTAGGAGTGGGAAAGTCCAAAAGGGCTCTAAATGAGAAGGGGTTATCGTTCTAGGTGGTCTGAGATAGAAGTACTTAACACGTTGTCAGATTTCGCACTCAAAATACCATCTTTATACAGTTTAACAAAAAGTGTTTTTCATTATAGTGAAGGACTTGTTCAAATCAATTGAGGGCCTAAGTAGGAGTGGGAAAGTCCAAATGGGCTCTAAATGAGAAGGGATTATCGTTCTAGGTGGTCTGAGATAGAAGTACTTAACACGTTGTCAGATTTCGCACTCAAAATACCATCTTTATACAGTTTAACAAAAAGTGTTTTTCAATATAGTGAAGGACTTGTTCAAATCAATTGAGGGCCTAAGTAGGAGTGGGAAAGTCCAAATGGGTTCTAAATGAGAAGGAACTATCGTTCTAGGTGGTCTGAGATAGAAGTACTTAACACGTTGTCAGATTTCGCACTCAAAATACCATCTTTATACAGTTTAACAAAAAGTTGTTTTCAATATAGTGAAGGACTTGTTCAAATCAATTGAGGGCCTAAGTAGGAGTGGGAAAGTCCAAATGGGTTCTAAATGAGAAGGAACTATCGTTCTAGGTTGTCTGAGATAGAAGTACTTAACACGTTGTCAGATTTCGCACTCAAAATACCATCTTTATACAGTTTAACAAAAAGTTGTTTTCAATATAGTGAAGGACTTGTTCAAATCAATTGAGGGCCTAAGTAGGAGTGGGAAAGTCCAAATGGGTTCTAAATGAGAAGGAACTATCGTTCTAGGTTGTCTGAGATAGAAGTACTTAACACGTTGTCAGATTTCGCACTCAAAATACCATCTTTATACAGTTTAACAAAAAGTTGTTTTCAATATAGTGAAGGATTTGTTCAAATCAATTGAGGGCCTAAGTAGGAGTGGGAAAGTCCAAGTGGGTTCTAAATGAGAAGGAACTATCGTTCTAGGTTGTCTGAGATAGAAGTACTTAACACGTTATCAGATTTCGCACTCAAAATACCATCTTTATACAGTTTAACAAAAAGTTGTTTTCAATATAGTGAAGGACTTGTTCAAATCAGTTGAGGGCCTAAGTAGGAGTGGGAAAGTCCAAATGGGTTCTAAATGAGAAGGAACTATCGTTCTAGGTTGTCTGAGATAGAAGTACTTAACACGTTGTCAGATTTCGCACTCAAAATACCATCTTTATACAGTTTAACAAAAAGTTGTTTTCAATATAGTGAAGGACTTGTTCAAATCAATTGAGGGCCTAAGTAGGAGTGGGAAAGTCCAAATGGGTTCTAAATGAGAAGGAACTATCGTTCTAGGTTGTCTGAGATAGAAGTACTTAACACGTTGTCAGATTTCGCACTCAAAATACCATCTTTATACAGTTTAACAAAAAGTTGTTTTCAATATAGTGAAGGACTTGTTCAAATCAATTGAGGGCCTAAGTAGGAGTGGGGAAGTCCAAATGGGCTCTAAATGAGAAGGGATTATCGTTCTAGTTGGTCTGAGATAGAAGTACTTAACACGTTGTCAGATTTCGCACTCAAAATACCATCTTTATACAGTTTAACAAAAAGTGTTTTTCAATATAGTGAAGGACTTGTTCAAATCAATTGAGGGCCTAAGTAGGAGTGGGAAAGTCCAAAAGGGCTCTAAATGAGAAGGGATTATCGTTCTAGGTGGTCTGAGAAAGAAGTACTTAACACGTTGTCAGATTTCGCACTCAAAATACCATCTTTATACAGTTTAACAAAAAGTGTTTTTCATTATAGTGAAGGACTTGTTCAAATCAATTGAGGGCCTAAGTAGGAGTGGGAAAGTCCAAATGGGTTCTAGATGAGAAGGGATTATCGTTCTAGGTGGTCTGAGATAGAAGTACTTAACACGTTGTCAGATTTCGCACTCAAAATACCATCTTTATACAGTTTAACAAAAAGTGTTTTTCAATATAGTGAAGGACTTGTTCAAATCAATTGAGGGCCTAAGTAGGAGTGGGAAAGTCCAAATGGGTTCTAAATGAGAAGGAACTATCGTTCTAGGTGGTCTGAGATAGAAGTACTTAACACGTTGTCAGATTTCGCACTCAAAATACCATCTTTATACAGTTTAACAAAAAGTTGTTTTCAATATAGTGAAGGACTTGTACAAATCAATTGAGGGCCTAAGTAGGAGTGGGAAAGTCCAAATGGGTTCTAAATGAGAAGGAACTATCGTTCTAGGTTGTCTGAGATAGAAGTACTTAACACGTTGTCAGATTTCGCACTCAAAATACCATCTTTATACAGTTTAACAAAAAGTTGTTTTCAATATAGTGAAGGACTTGTTCAAATCAATTGAGGGCCTAAGTAGGAGTGGGAAAGTCCAAATGGGCTCTAATTGAGAAGGGATTATCGTTGTAGGTGGTCTGAGATAGGAGTACTTAACACGTCAGATTTCGCATTCAAAATACCATCTTTATACAGTTTATCAAAAAGTGTTTTTCAATATAGTGAAGGACTTGTTCAAATCAATTGAGGGCCTAAGTAGGAGTGGGAAAGTCCAAGTGGGTTCTAAATGAGAAGGGATTATCGTTCTAGGTGGTCTGAGATACAAGCACTTAACACGTTGTCAGATTTCGCACTCAAAATACCATCTTTATACAGTTTAACAAAAAGTTGTTTTCAATATAGTGAAGGACTTGTTCAAATCAATTGAGTGCCTAAGTAGGAGTGGGAAAGTCCAAATGGGTTCTAAATGAGAAGGGATTATCGTTCTAGGTGGTCTGAGATAGAAGTACTTAACACGTTGTCAGATTTCGCACTCAAAATACCATCTTTATACAGTTTAACAAAAAGTTGTTTTCAATATAGTGAAGGACTTGTTCAAATCAATTGAGGGCCTAAGTAGGAGTGGGAAAGTCCAAATGGGTTCTAAATGAGAAGGAATTATCGTTCTAGGTGGTCTGAGATAGAAGTACTTAACACGTTGTCAGATTTCGCACTCAAAATACCATCTATATACAGTTTAACAAAAAGTTGTTTTCCATATAGTGAAGGACTTGTTCAAATCAATTGAGGGCCTAAGTAGGAGTGGGAAAGTCCAAATGATTTCTAAATGAGAAGGAACTATCGTTCTAGGTTGTCTGAGATAGAAGTACTTAAAACGTTGTCAGATTTCGCACTCAAAATACCATCTTTATACAGTTTAACAAAAAGTTGTTTTCAATATAGTGAAGGACTTGTTCAAATCAATTGAGGGCCTAAGTAGGAGTGGGAAAGTCCAAATGGGCTCTAAATGAGAAGGGATTATCGTTCTAGGTGGTCTGAGATAGAAGTACTTAACACGTTGTCAGATTTCGCACTCAAAATACCATCTTTATACAGTTTAACAAAAAGTGTTTTTCAATATAGTGAAGGACTTGTTCAAATCAATTGAGGGCCTAAGTAGGAGTGGGAAAGTCCAAATGGGCTCTAAATGAGAAGGGATTATCGTTCTAGGTGGTCTGAGATAGAAGTACTTAACACGTTGTCAGATTTCGCACTCAAAATACCATCTTTATACAGTTTAACAAAAAGTGTTTTTCATTATAGTGAAGGACTTGTTCAAATCAATTGAGGGCCTAAGTAGGAGTGGGAAAGTTCAAATGGGCTCTAAATGAGAAGAGATTATCGTTGTAGGTGGTCTGAGATAGAAGTACTTAACACGTTGTCAGATTTCGCATTCAAAATACCATCTTTATACAGTTTATCAAAAAGTGTTTTTCAATATAGTGAAGGACTTGTTCAAATCAATTGAGGGCCTAAGTAGGAGTGGGAAAGTCCAAGTGGGTTCTAAATGAGAAGGGATTATCGTTCTAGGTGGTTTGAGATAGAAGTACTTAACACGTTGTCAGATTTCGCACTCAAAATACCATCTTTATACAGTTTAACAAAAAGTTGTTTTCAATATAGTGAAGGACTTGTTCAAATCAATTGAGTGCCTAAGTAGGAGTGGGAAAGTCCAAATGGGTTCTATATGAGAAGGGATTGTCGTTCTAGGTGGTCTGAGATAGAAGTACTTAACACGTTGTCAGATTTCGCACTCAAAATACCATCTTTATACAGTTTAACAAAAAGTTGTTTTCAATATAGTGAAGGACTTGTTCAAATCAATTGAGGGCCTAAGTAGGAGTGGGAAAGTCTAAATGAGTTCTGAATGAGAAGGAACTATCGTTCTAGGTGGTCTGAGATAGAAGTACTTAACACGTTGTCAGATTTCGCACTCAAAATACCATCTATATACAGTTTAACAAAAAGTTGTTTTCAATATAGTGAAGGACTTGTTCAAATCAATTGAGAGCCTAAGTAGGAGTGGGAAAGTCCAAATGGGCTCTAAATGAGAAGGGATTATCGTTCTAGGTGGTCTGAGATAGAAGTACTTAACACGTTGTCAGATTTCGCACTCAAAATACCATCTTTATACAGTTTAACAAAGTGTTTTTCAATATAGTGAAGGACTTGTTCAAATCAATTGAGGGCCTAAGTAGGAGTGGGAAAGTCCAAATTGGCTCTAAATGAGAAGGGATTATCGTTCTAGGTGGTCTGAGATAGAAGTACTTAACACGTTGTCAGATTTCGCACTCAAAATACCATCTTTATACAGTTTAACAAAAAGTTGTTTTCAATATAGTGAGGGACTTGTTCAAATCAATTGAGTGCCTAAGTAGGAGTGGGAAAGTCCAAATGGGTTCTATATGAGAAGGGATTATCGTTGTAGGTGGTCTGAGATAGAAGTACTTAACACGTTGTCAGATTTCGCATTCAAAATACCATCTTTATACAGTTTATCAAAAAGTGTTTTTCAATATAGTGAAGGACTTGTTCAAATCAATTGAGGGCCTAAGTAGGAGTGGGAAAGTCCAAGTGGGTTCTAAATGAGAAGGGATTATCGTTCTAGGTGGTCTGAGATAGAAGTACTTAACACGTTGTCAGATTTCGCACTCAAAATACCATCTTTATACAGTTTAACAAAAAGTTGTTTTCAATATAGTGAAGGACTTGTTCAAATCAATTGAGTGCCTAAGTAGGAGTGGGAAAGTCCAAATGGGTTCTATATGAGAAGGGATTATCGTTCTAGGTGGTCTGAGATAGAAGTACTTAACACGTTGTCAGATTTCGCACTCAAAATACCATCTTTATACAGTTTAACAAAAAGTTGTTTTCAATATAGTGAAGGACTTGTTCAAATCAATTGAGGGCCTAAGTAGGAGTGGGAAAGTCTAAATGGGTTCTAAATGAGAAGGAACTATCGTTCTAGGTGGTCTGAGATAGAAGTACTTAACACGTTGTCAGATTTCGCACTCAAAATACCATCTTTATACAGTTTAACAAAAAGTTGTTTTCAATATAGTGAAGGACTTGTTCAAATCAATTGAGGGCCTAAGTAGGAGTGGGAAAGTCCAAATGGGTTCTAAATGAGAAGGGATTATCGTTCTAGGTGGTCTGAGATAGAAGTACTTAACACGTTGTCAGATTTCGCACTCAAAATACCATCTTTATACAGTTTAACAAAAAGTTGTTTTCAATATAGTGAAGGACTTGTTCAAATCAATTGAGGGCCTAAGTAGGAGTGGGAAAGTCCAAATGGGTTCTAAATGAGAAGGAACTATCGTTCTAGGTGGTCTGAGATAGAAGTACTTAACACGTTGTCAGATTTCGCACTGAAAATACCATCTTTATACAGTTTAACAAAAAGTTGTTTTCAATATAGTGAAGGACTTGTTCAAATCAATTGAGGGTCTAAGTAGGAGTGGGAAAGTCCAAATGGAATCTAAATGAGAAGGAACTATCGTTCTAGGTTGTCTGAGATAGAAGTACTTAACACGTTGTCAGATTTCGCACTCAAAATACCATCTTTATACAGTTTAACAAAAAGTTGTTTTCAATATAGTGAAGGACTTGTTCAAATGAATTGAGGGCCTAAGTAGGAGTGGGAAAGTCCAAATGGGCTCTAAATGAGAAGGGATTATCGTTCTAGGTGGTCTGAGATAGAAGTACTTAACACGTTGTCAGATTTCGCACTCAAAATACCATCTTTATACAGTTTAACAAAGTGTTTTTCAATATAGTGAAGGACTTGTTCAAATCAATTGAGGGCCTAAGTAGGAGTGGGAAAGTCCAAATGGGTTCTAAATGAGAAGGAACTATCGTTCTAGGTGGTCTGAGATAGAAGTACTTAACACGTTGTCAGATTTCGCACTCAAAATACCATCTTTATACAGTTTAACAAAAATTTGTTTTCAATATAGTGAAGGACTTGTTCAAATCAATTGAGGGCCTAAGTAGGAGTGGGAAAGTCCAACTGGGCTCTAAATGAGAAGGAATTGTCGTTCTAGGTGGTCTGAGATAGAAGTACTTAACACGTTGTCAGATTTCGCACTCAAAATACCATCTTTATACAGTTTAACAAAAAGTTGTTTTCAATATAGTGAAGGACTTGTTCAAATCAATTGAGGGCCCAAGTAGGAGTGGGAAAGTCCAAATGGGTTTTAAATGAGAAGGAACTATCGTTCTAGGTTGTCTGAGATAGAAGTACTTAACACGTTGTCAGATTTCGCACTCAAAATACCATCTTTATACAGTTTAACAAAAAGTTGTTTTCAATATAGTGAAGGACTTGTTCAAATGAATTGAGGGCCTAAGTAGGAGTGGGAAAGTCCAAATGGGCTCTAAATGAGAAGGGATTATCGTTCTAGGTGGTCTGAGATAGAAGTACTTAACACGTTGTCAGATTTCGCACTCAAAATACCATCTTTATACAGTTTAACAAAGTGTTTTTCAATATAGTGAAGGACTTGTTCAAATCAATTGAGGGCCTAAGTAGGAGTGGGAAAGTCCAAATGGGCTCTAAATGAGAAGGGATTATTGTTCTAGGTGGTCTGAGATAGAAGTACTTAACACGTTGTCAGATTTCGCACTCAAAATACCATCTTTATACAGTTTATCAAAAAGTGTTTTTCATTATAGTGAAGGACTTGTTCAAATCAATTGAGGGCCTAAGTAGGAGTGGGAAAGTCCAAATGGGTTCTAAATGAGAAGGAATTATTGTTCTAGGTGGTCTGAGATAGAAGTACTTAACACGTTGTCAGATTTCGCACTCAAAATACCATCTTTATACAGTTTAACAAAAAGTTGTTTTCAATATAGTGAAGGACTTGTTCAAATCAATTGAGGGCCTAAGTAGGAGTGGGAAAGTCCAAATGGAATCTAAATGAGAAGGAACTATCGTTCTAGGTTGTCTGAGATAGAAGTACTTAACACGTTGTCAGATTTCGCACTCAAAATACCATCTTTATACAGTTTAACAAAAAGTTGTTTTCAATATAGTGAAGGACTTGTTCAAATGAATTGAGGGCCTAAGTAGGAGTGGGAAAGTCCAAATGGGCTCTAAATGAGAAGGGATTATCGTTCTAGGTGGTCTGAGATAGAAGTACTTAACACGTTGTCAGATTTCGCACTCAAAATACCATCTTTATACAGTTTAACAAAGTGTTTTTCAATATAGTGAAGGACTTGTTCAAATCAATTGAGGGCCTAAGTAGGAGTGGGAAAGTCCAAATGGGCTCTAAATGAGAAGGGTTTATCGTTCTAGGTGGTCTGAGATAGAAGTACTTAACACGTTGTCAGATTTCGCACTCAAAATACCATCTTTATACAGTTTATCAAAAAGTGTTTTTCAATATAGTGAAGGACTTGTTCAAATCAATTGAGGGCCTAAGTAGGAGTGTGAAAGTCCAAATGGGTTCTAAATGAGAAGGAACTATCGTTCTAGGTGGTCTGAGATAGAAGTACTTAACACGTTGTCAGATTTCGCACTCAAAATACCATCTTTATACAGTTTAACAAAAATTTGTTTCCAATATAGTGAAGGACTTGTTCAAATCAATTGAGGGCCTAAGTAGGAGTGGGAAAGTCCAACTGGGCTCTAAATGAGAAGGAATTGTCGTTCTAGGTGGTCTGAGATAGAAGTACTTAACACGTTGTCAGATTTCGCACTCAAAATACAATCTTTATACAGTTTAACAAAAAGTTGTTTTCAATATAGTGAAGGACTTGTTCAAATCAATTGAGGGCCCAAGTAGGAGTGGGAAAGTCCAAATGGGTTTTAAATGAGAAGGAACTATCGTTCTAGGTTGTCTGAGATAGAAGTACTTAACACGTTGTCAGATTTCGCACTCAAAATACCATCTTTATACAGTTTAACAAAAAGTTGTTTTCAATATAGTGAAGGACTTGTTCAAATGAATTGAGGGCCTAAGCAGGAGTGGGAAAGTCCAAATGGGCTCTAAATGAGAAGGGATTATCGTTCTAGGTGGTCTGAGATAGAAGTACTTAACACGTTGTCAGATTTCGCACTCAAAATACCATCTTTATACAGTTTAACAAAGTGTTTTTCAATATAGTGAAGGACTTGTTCAAATCAATTGAGGGCCTAAGTAGGAGTGGGAAAGTCCAAATGGGCTCTAAATGAGAAGGGATTATCGTTCTAGGTGGTCTGAGATAGAAGTACTTAACACGTTGTCAGATTTCGCACTCAAAATACCATCTTTATACAGTTTATCAAAAAGTGTTTTTCAATATAGTGAAGGACTTGTTCAAATCAATTGAGGGCCTAAGTAGGAGTGGGAAAGTCCAAATGGGTTCTAAATGAGAAGGAACTATCGTTCTAGGTGGTCTGTGATAGAAGTACTTAACACGTTGTCAGATTTCGCACTCAAAATACCATCTTTATACAGTTTAACAAAAAGTTGTTTTCAATATAGTGAAGGACTTGTTCAAATCAATTGAGGGCCTAAGTAGGAGTGGGAAAGTCCAACTGGGCTCTAAATGAGAAGGAATTGTCGTTCTAGGTGGTCTGAGATAGAAGTACTTAACACGTTGTCAGATTTCGCACTCAAAATACCATCTTTATACAGTTTAACAAAAAGTTGTTTTCAATATAGTGAAGGACTTGTTCAAATCAATTGAGGGCCCAAGTAGGAGTGGGAAAGTCCAACTGGGCTCTAAATGAGAAGGAATTGTCGTTCTAGGTGGTCTGAGATAGAAGTACTTAACACGTTGTCAGATTTCGCACTCAAAATACCATCTTTATACAGTTTAACAAAGTGTTTTTCAATATAGTGAAGGACTTGTTCAAATCAATTGAGGGCCTAAGTAGGAGTGGGAAAATCCAAATGGGCTCTAAATGAGAAGGGATTATCGTTCTAGGTGGTCTGAGATAGAAGTACTTAACACGTTGTCAGATTTCGCACTCAAAATACCATCTTTATACAGTTTAACAAAAAAGTGTTTTTCAATATAGTGAAGGACTTGTTCAAATCAATTGAGGGCCTAAGTAGGAGTGGGAAAGTCCAAATGGGCTCTAAATGAGAAGGGATTATCGTTCTAGGTGGTCTGAGATAGAAGTACTTAACACGTTGTCAGATTTCGCACTCAAAATACCATCTTTATACAGTTTAACAAAAAGTGTTTTTCAATATAGTGAAGGACTTGTTCAAATCAATTGAGGGCCTAAGTAGGAGTGGAAAAGTCCAAATGGGTTCTAAATGAGAAGGAACTATCGTTCTAGGTTGTCTGAGATAGAAGTACTTAACACGTTGTCAGATTTCGCACTCAAAATACCATCTTTATACAGTTTAACAAAAAGTTGTTTTCAATATAGTGAAGGACTTGTTCAAATCAATTGAGGGCCTAAATAGGAGTGGGAAAGTCCAAATGGGTTCTAAATGAGAAGGAACTATCGTTCTAGGTGGTCTGAGATAGAAGTACTTAACACGTTGTCAGATTTCGCACTCAAAATACCATCTTTATACAGTTTAACAAAAAGTTGTTTTCAATATAGTGAAGGACTTGTTCAAATCAATTGAGGGCCTAAGTAGGAGTGGGAAAGTTCAAATGGGTTCTAAATGAGAAGGAACTATCGTTCTAGGTGGTCTGAGATAGAAGTACTTAACACGTTGTCAGATTTCGCACTCAAAATACCATCTTTATAAAGTTTAACAAAAAGTGTTTTTCAATATAGTGAATTACTTGTTCAAATCAATTGAGGGCCTAAGTAGGAGTGGGAAAGTCCAAATGGGTTCTAAATGAGAAGGAACTATCGTTCTAGGTGGTCTGAGATAGAAGTACTTAACACGTTGTCAGATTTCGCTCTCAAAATACCATCTTTATACAGTTTAACAAAAAGTGTTTTTCAATATAGTGAAGGACTTGTTCAAATCAATTGAGGGCCTAAGTAGGAGTGGGAAAGTCCAAATGGGTTCGAAATGAGAAGGAATTATCGTTCTAGGTGGTCTGAGATAGAAGTACTTAACACGTTGTCAGATTTCGCTCTCAAAATACCATCTTTATACAGTTTAACAAAGTGTTTTTCAATATAGCGAAGGACTTGTTCAAATCAATTGAGGGCCTAAGTAGGAGTGGGAAAGTCCAAATGGGTTCTAAATAAGAACGGATTATCGTTCTAGGTGGTCTGAGATAGAAGTACTTAACACGTTGTCAGATTTCGCACTCAAAATACCATCTTTATACAGTTTAACAAAAAGTTGTTTTCAATATAGCGAAGGACTTGTTCAAATCAATTGAGGGCCTAAGTAGGAGTGGGAAAGTTCAAATGGGTTCTAAATGAGAAGGAACTATCGTTCTAGGTGCTCTGAGATAGAAGTACTTAACACGTTGTCAGATTTCGCACTCAAAATACCATCTTTATACAGTTTAACAAAAAGTTGTTTTCAATATAGCGAAGGACTTGTTCAAATCAATTGAGGGCCTAAGTAGGAGTGGGAAAGTTCAAATGGGTTCTAAATGAGAAGGAACTATCGTTCTAGGTGGTCTGAGATAGAAGTACTTAACACGTTGTCAGATTTCGCACTCAAAATACCATCTTTATACAGTTTAACAAAAAGTTGTTTTCAATACAGCGAAGGACTTGTTCAAATCAATTGAGGGCCTAAGTAGGAGTGGGAAAGTTCAAATGGGTTCTAAATGAGAAGGAACTATCGTTCTAGGTGCTCTGAGATAGAAGTACTTAACACGTTGTCAGATTTCGCTCTCAAAATACCATCTTTATACAGTTTAACAAAAAGTGTTTTCAATATAGTGAAGGACTTGTTCAAATCAATTGAGGGCCTAAGTAGGAGTGGGAAAGTCCAAATGGGTTCTAAATGAGAAGGAACTATCGTTCTAGGTGGTCTGAGATAGAAGTACTTAACACGTTGTCAGATTTCGCACTCAAAATACCATCTTTATACAGTTTAACAAAAAGTTGTTTTCAATATAGTGAAGGACTTGTTCAAATCAATTGAGGGCCTAAGTAGGAGTGGGAAAGTTCAAATGGGTTCTAAATGAGAAGGAACTATCGTTCTAGGTGGTCTGAGATAGAAGTACTTAACACGTTGTCAGATTTCGCACTCAAAATACCATCTTTATAAAGTTTAACAAAAAGTGTTTTTCAATATAGTGAATTACTTGTTCAAATCAATTGAGGGCCTAAGTAGGAGTGGGAAAGTCCAAATGGGTTCTAAATGAGAAGGAACTATCGTTCTAGGTTGTCTGAGATAGAAGTACTTAACACGTTGTCAGATTTCGCTCTCAAAATACCATCTTTATACAGTTTAACAAAAAGTGTTTTTCAATATAGTGAAGGACTTGTTCAAATCAATTGAGGGCCTAAGTAGGAGTGGGAAAGTCCAAATGGGTTCGAAATGAGAAGGAATTATCGTTCTAGGTGGTCTGAGATAGAAGTACTTAACACGTTGTCAGATTTCGCTCTCAAAATACCATCTTTATACAGTTTAACAAAGTGTTTTTCAATATAGCGAAGGACTTGTTCAAATCAATTGAGGGCCTAAGTAGGAGTGGGAAAGTCCAAATGGGTTCTAAATAAGAACGGATTATCGTTCTAGGTGGTCTGAGATAGAAGTACTTAACACGTTGTCAGATTTCGCACTCAAAATACCATCTTTATACAGTTTAACAAAAAGTTGTTTTCAATATAGCGAAGGACTTGTTCAAATCAATTGAGGGCCTAAGTAGGAGTGGGAAAGTTCAAATGGGTTCTAAATGAGAAGGAACTATCGTTCTAGGTGCTCTGAGATAGAAGTACTTAACACGTTGTCAGATTTCGCACTCAAAATACCATCTTTATACAGTTTAACAAAAAGTTGTTTTCAATATAGCGAAGGACTTGTTCAAATCAATTGAGGGCCTAAGTAGGAGTGGGAAAGTTCAAATGGGTTCTAAATGAGAAAGAACTATCGTTCTAGGTGGTCTGAGATAGAAGTACTTAACACGTTGTCAGATTTCGCTCTCAAAATACCATCTTTATACAGTTTAACAAAAAGTGTTTTTCAATATAGTGAAGGACTTGTTCAAATCATTTGAGGGCCTAAGTAGGAGTGGGAAAGTCCAAATGGGTTCGAAATGAGAATGAATTATTGTTCTAGGTGGTCTGAGATAGAAGTACTTAACACGTTGTCAGATTTCGCTCTCAAAATACCATCTTTATACAGTTTAACAAAAAGTGTTTTTCAATATAGCGAAGGACTTGTTCAAATCAATTGAGGGCCTAAGTAGGAGTGGGAAAGTCCAAATGGGTTCTAAATAAGAAGGGATTATCGTTCTAGGTGGTCTGAGATAGAAGTACTTAACACGTTGTCAGATTTCGCACTAAAAATACCATCTTTATACAGTTTAACAAAAACCTGTTTTCAATATAGTGAAGGACTTGTTCAAATCAATTGAGGGCCTAAGTAGGAGTGGGAAAGTTAAAATGGGTTCGAAATGAGAAGGAATTTTCGTTCTAGGTCGTCTGAGATAGAAGTACTTAACACGTTGTCAGATTTCGATCTCAAATACCATCTTTATACAGTTTAACAAAAAGTGTTTTTCAATATAGTGAAGGACTTGTTCAAATCAATTGAGGGCCTAAGTAGGAGTGGGAAAGTCCAAATGGGTTCTAAATGAGAAGGCATTATTGTTCTAGGTGGTCTGAGATAGAAGTACTTAACACGTTGTCAGATTTCGCTCTCAAAAAACCATCTTTATACAGTTTAACAAAAAGTGTTTTTCAATATAGCGAAGGACTTGTTCAAATCAATTGAGGGCCTAAGTAGGAGTGGGAAAGTCCAAGTGGGTTCTAAATGAGAAGGAATTATCGTTCTAGGGTGTCTGAGATAGAAGTACTTAACAGGTTGTCAGATTTCGCTCTCAAAATACCATCTTTATACAGTTTAACAAAAAGTGTTTTTCAATATAGCGAAGGACTTGTTCAAATCAATTGAGGGCCTAAGTAGGAGTGGGAAAGTCCAAATGGGTTCTAAATGAGAAGGAATTATTGTTCTAGGTGGTCTGAGATAGAAGTACTTAACACGTTGTCAGATTTCGCTCTCAAAATACCATCTTTATACAGTTTAACAAAGTGTTTTTCAATATAGTGAAGGACTTGTTCAAATCAATTGAGGGCCTAAGTAGGAGTGGGAAAGTCCAAATGGGTTCAAAATGAGAAGGAATTATCGTTCTAGGTGGTCTTAGATAGAAGTACTTAACACGTTGTCAGATTTCGCTCTCAAAATACCATCTTTATACAGTTTAACAAAAAGTGTTTTTCAATATAGTGAAAGACTTGTTCAAATCAATTGAGGGCCTAAGTAGCAGTGGGAAAATCCAAATGGGTTCTAAGTGAGAAGGGATTATCGTTCTAGGTGGTCTGAGATAGAAGTACTTAACACGTTGTCAGATTTCGCACTCAAAATACCATCTTTATACAGTTTAACAAAAAGTTGTTTTCAATATAGTGAAGGACTTGTTCAAATCAATTGAGGGCCTAAGTAGGAGTGGAAAAGTCCAAATGGGTTCTAAATGAGAAGGGATTATCGTTCTAGGTGGTCTGAGATAGAAGTACTTAACACGTTGTCAGATTTCGCACTCAAAATACCATCTTAATACAGTTTAACAAAAAGTGTTTTTCAATATAGTGAAGGATTTGTTCAAATCAATTGAGGGCCTAAGTAGGAGTGGGAAAGTTCAAGTGGGTTCTAAATGAGAAGGAACTATCGTTCTAGGTGGTCTGAGATAGAAGTACTTAACACGTTGTCAGATTTCGCACTCAAAATACCATCTTAATACAGTTTAACAAAAAGTGTTTTTCAATATAGTGAAGGATTTGTTCAAATCAATTGAGGGCCTAAGTAGGAGTGGGAAAGTCCAAATGGGTTCTAAATGAGAAGGAATTATTGTTCTAGGTGGTCTGAGATAGAAGTACTTAACACGTTGTCAGTTTTCGCTCTCAAAATACCATCTTTATACAGTTTAACAAAGTGTTTTTCAATATAGTGAAGGACTTGTTCAAATCAATTGAGGGCCTAAGTAGGAGTGGGAAAGTCCAAATGGGTTCAAAATGAGAAGGAATTATCGTTCTAGGTGGTCTTAGATAGAAGTACTTAACACGTTGTCAGATTTCGCTCTCAAAATACCATCTTTATACAGTTTAACAAAAAGTGTTTTTTAATATAGCGAAAGACTTGTTCAAATCAATTGAGGGCCTAAGTAGGAGTGGGAAAGTCCAAATGGGTTCTAAATGAGAAGGAAATATTGTTCTAGGTGGTCTGAGATAGAAGTACTTAACACGTTGTCAGATTTCGATCTCAAATACCATCTTTAGACAGTTTAACAAAAAGTGTTTTTCAATATAGTGAAGGACTTGTTCAAATCAATTGAGGGCCTAAGTAGGAGTGGGAAAGTCCAAATGGGTTCTAAATGAGACGGCATTATTGTTCTAGGTGGTCTGAGATAGAAGTACTTAACACGTTGTCAGATTTCGCTCTCAAAATACCATCTTTATACAGTTTAACAAAAAGTGTTTTTCAATATAGCGAAGGACTTGTTCAAATCAATTGAGGGCCTAAGTAGGAGTGGGAAAGTCCAAGTGGGTTCTAAATGAGAAGGAATTATCGTTCTAGGTGGTCTGAGATAGAAGTACTTAACACGTTGTCAGATTTCGCACTCAAAATACCATCTTTATACAGTTTAACAAAAAGTTGTTTTCAATATAGTGAAGGACTTGTTCAAATCAATTGAGGGCCTAAGTAGGAGTGGAAAAGTCCAAATGGGTTCTAAATGAGAAGGGATTATCGTTCTAGGTGGTCTGAGATAGAAGTACTTAACACGTTGTCAGATTTAGCACTCAAAATACCATCTTTATACAGTTTAACAAAAAGCTGTTTTCAATATAGTGAAGGACTTGTTCAAATCAATTGAGGGCCTAAGTAGGAGTGGAAAAGTCCAAATGGGTTCTAAATGAGAAGGGATTATCGGTCTAGGTGGTCTGAGATAGAAGTACTTAACACGTTGTCAGATTTCGATCTCAAAATACCATCTTTATACAGTTTAACAAAAAGTGTTTTTCAATATAGTGAAGGACTTGTTCAAATCAATTGAGGGCCTAAGTAAGAGTGGGAAAGTCCAAATGGGTTCTAAATGAGAAGGAACTATCGTTCTAGGTGGTCTGAGATAGAAGTACTTAACACGTTGTCAGATTTCGCTCTCAAAATACCATCTTTATACAGTTTAACAAAAAGTGTTTTTCAATATAGTGAAGGACTTGTTCAAATCAATTGAGGGCCTAAGTAGGAGTGGGAAAGTCCAAATAGGTTCGAAAGGAGAAGGAATTATCGTTCTAGGTGGTCTGAGATAGAAGTACTTAACACGTTGTCAGATTTCGCTCTCAAAATACCATCTTTATACAGTTTAACAAAAAGTGTTTTTCAATATAGCGAAGGACTTGTTCAAATCAATTGAGGGCCTAAGTAGGAGTGGGAAAGTCCAAATGGGTTCTAAATGAGAAGGAATTGTTGTTCTAGGTGGTCTGAGATAGAAGTACTTAACACGTTGTCAGATTTCGATCTCAAATACCATCTTTATACAGTTTAACAAAAAGTGTTTTTCAATATAGTGAAGGACTTGTTCAAATCAATTGAGGGCCTAAGTAGGAGTGGGAAAGTCCAAATGGGTTCTAAATGAGAAGGCATTATTGTTCTAGGTGGTCTGAGATAGAGGTACTTAACACGTTGTCAGATTTCGCTCTCAAAATACCATCTTTATACAGTTTAACAAAAAGTGTTTTTCAATATAGCGAAGGACTTGTTCAAATCAATTGAGGGCCTAAGTAGGAGTGGGAAAGTCCAAGTGGGTTCTAAATGAGAAGGGATTATCGTTCTAGGTGGTCTGAGATAGAAGTACTTAACACGTTGTCAGATTTCGCTCTCAAAATACCATCTTTATACAGTTTAACAAAAAGTGTTTTTCAATATAGCGAAGGACTTGTTCAAATCAATTGAGGGCCTAAGTAGGAGTGGGAAAGTTCAAATGGGTTCTAAATGAGAAGGAATTGTTGTTCTAGGTGGTCTGAGATAGAAGTACTTAACACGTTGTCAGATTTCGATCTCAAATACCATCTTTATACAGTTTAACAAAAAGTGTTTTTCAATATAGTGAAGGACTTGTTCAAATCAATTGAGGGCCCAAGTAGGAGTGGGAAAGTCCAAATGGGTTCTAAATGAGAAGGCATTATTGTTCAAAGGTGGTCTGAGATAGAAGTACTTAACACGTTGTCAGATTTCGCTCTCAAAATACCATCTTTATACAGTTTAACAAAAAGTGTTTTTCAATATAGCGAAGGACTTGTTCAAATCAATTGAGGGCCTAAGTAGGAGTGGGAAAGTCCAAGTGGGTTCTAAATGAGAAGGAATTATCGTTCTAGGTGGTCTGAGATAGAAGTACTTAACACGTTGTCAGATTTCGCACTCAAAATACCATCTTTATACAGTTTAACAAAAAGTTGTTTTCAATATAGTGAAGGACTTGTTCAAATCAGTTGAGGGCCTAAGTAGGAGTGGAAAAGTCCAAATGGGTTCTAAATGAGAAGGGATTATCGTTC
The DNA here is from genome assembly GCF_964194025.1 of Convolutriloba macropyga. Lineage (NCBI taxonomy): Eukaryota > Metazoa > Xenacoelomorpha > Acoela > Convolutidae > Convolutriloba > Convolutriloba macropyga. Next base: position 12,804,860 of record NC_134473.1, on the reverse strand, counting down.
TAGGTGGTCTGAGATAGAAGTACTTAACACGTTGTCAGATTTCGCACTCAAAATACCATCTTAATACAGTTTAACAAAAAGTGTTTTTCAATATAGTGAAGGATTTGTTCAAATCAATTGAGGGCCTAAGTAGGAGTGGGAAAGTCCAAATGGGTTCTAAATGAGAAGGGATTATCGTTCTAGGTGCTCTGAGATAGAAGTACTTAACACGTTGTCAGATTTCGCACTCAAAATACCATCTTTATACAGTTTAACAAAAAGTTGTTTTCAATATAGTGAAGGACTTGTTCAAATCAATTGAGGGCCTAAGTAGGAGTGGAAAAGTCCAAATGGGTTCTAAATGAGAAGGGATTATCGTTCTAGGTGGTCTGAGATAGAAGTACTTAACACGTTGTCAGATTTCGATCTCAAAATACCATCTTTATACAGTTTAACAAAAAGTGTTTTTCAATATAGTGAAGGACTTGTTCAAATCAATTGAGAGCCTAAGTAAGAGTCGGAAAGTCCAAATGGGTTCTAAATGAGAAAGGATTATCGTTCTAGGTGGTCTGAGATAGAAGTACTTAACACGTTGTCAGATTTCGATCTCAAAATACCATCTTTATACAGTTTAACAAAAAGTGTTTTTCAATATAGTGAAGGACTTGTTCAAATCAATTGAGGGCCTAAGTAGGAGTGGGAAAGTCCAAATGGGTTCTAAATGAGAAGGGATTATTGTTCTAGGTGGTCTGAGATAGAAGTACTTAACACGTTGTCAGATTTCGCACTCAAAATACCATCTTTATACAGTTTAACAAAAAGTTGTTTTCAATATAGTGAAGAACTTGTTCAAATCAATTGAGGGCCTAAGTAGGAGTGGAAAAGTCCAAATGGGTTCTAAATGAGAAGGGATTATCGTTCTAGGTGGTCTGAGATAGAAGTACTTAACACGTTGTCAGATTTCGCACTCAAAATACCATCTTAATACAGTTTAACAAAAAGTGTTTTTCAATATAGTGAAGGATTTGTTCAAATCAATTGAGGGCCTAAGTAGGAGTGGGAAAGTCCAAATGGGTTCTAAATGAGAAGGAATTATTGTTCTAGGTGGTCTGAGATAGAAGTACTTAACACGTTGTCAGATTTCGCTCTCAAAATACCATCTTTATACAGTTTAACAAAAAGTGTTTTTCAATATAGTGAAGGACTTGTTCAAATCAATTGAGGGCCTAAGTAGGAGTGGGAAAGTCCAAATGGGTTCGAAATGAGAAGGAATTATCGTTCTAGGTGGTCTGAGATAGAAGTACTTAACACGTTGTCAGATTTCGCTCTCAAAATACCATCTTTATACAGTTTAACAAAAAGTGTTTTTCAATATAGCGAAGGACTTGTTCAAATCAATTGAGGGCCTAAGTAGGAGTGGGAAAGTCCAAATGGGTTCTAAATGAGAAGGAATTATTGTTCTAGGTGGTCTGAGATAGAAGTACTTAACACGTTGTCAGATTTCGATCTCAAATACAATCTTTATACAGTTTAACAAAAAGTGTTTTTCAATATAGTGAAGGACTTGTTCAAATCAATTGAGGGCCTAAGTAGGAGTGGGAAAGTCCAAATGGGATCTAAATGAGAAGGCATTATTGTTCTAGGTGGTCTGAGATAGAAGTACTTAACACGTTGTCAGATTTCGCTCTCAAAATACCATCTTTATACAGTTTAACAAAAAGTGTTTTTCAATATAGCGAAGGACTTGTTCAAATCAATTGAGGGCCTAAGTAGGAGTGGGAAAGTCCAACCAAGTGGGTTCTAAATGAGAAGGAATTATCGTTCTAGGTGGTGTGAGATAGAAGTACTTAACACGTTGTCAGATTTCGCACTCAAAATACCATCTTAATTCAGTTTAACAAAAAGTGTTTTTCAATATAGTGAAGGATTTGTTCAAATCAATTGAGGGCCTAAGTAGGAGTGGGAAAGTCCAAATGGGTTCTAAATGAGAAGGAATTATTGTTCTAGGTGGTCTGAGATAGAAGTACTTAACACGTTGTCAGATTTCGCTCTCAAAATACCATCTTTATACAGTTTAACAAAAAGTGTTTTTCAATATAGCGAAGGACTTGTTCAAATCAATTGAGGGCCTAAGTAGGAGTGGGAAAGTCCAAATGGGTTCTAAATGAGAAGGAATTTTTGTTCTAGGTGGTCTGAGATAGAAGTACTTAACACGTTGTCAGATTTCGATCTCAAATACAATCTTTATACAGTTTAACAAAAAGTGTTTTTTCAATATAGTGAAGGACTTGTTCAAATCAATTGAGGGCCTAAGTAGGAGTGGGAAAGTCCAAATGGGTTCTAAATGAGAAGGCATTATTGTTCTAGGTGGTCTGAGATAGAAGTACTTAACACGTTGTCAGATTTCGCTCTCAAAATACCATCTTTATACTGTTTAAAAAAAAAGTGTTTTTCAATATAGCGAAGGACTTGTTCAAATCAATTGAGGGCCTAAGTAGGAGTGGGAAAGTCCAAGTGGGTTCTAAATGAGAAGGAATTATCGTTCTAGGTGGTCTGAGATAGAAGTACTTAACACGTTGTCAGATTTCGCACTCAAAATACCATCTTAATACAGTTTAACAAAAAGTGTTTTTCAATATAGTGAAGGATTTGTTCAAATCAATTGAGGGCCTAAGTAGGAGTGGGAAAGTCCAAATGGGTTCTAAATGAGAAGGGATTATCGTTCTAGGTGGTCTGAGATAGAAGTACTTAACACGTTGTCAGATTTCGCACTCAAAATACCATCTTTATACAGTTTAACAAAAAGTTGTTTTCAATATAGTGAAGGACTTGTTCAAATCAATTGAGGGCCTAAGTAGGAGTGGAAAAGTCCAAATGGGTTCTAAATGAGAAGGGATTATTGTTCTAGGTGGTCTGAGATAGAAGTACTTAACACGTTGTCAGATTTCGCACTCAAAATACCATCTTAATACAGTTTAACAAAAAGTGTTTTTCAATATAGTGAAGGATTTGTTCAAATCAATTGAGGGCCTAAGTAGGAGTGGGAAAGTCCAAATGGGTTCTAAATGAGAAGGATTTATTGTTCTAGGTGGTCTGAGATAGAAGTACTTAACACGTTGTCAGATTTCGATCTCAAAATACCATCTTTATACAGTTTAACAAAAAGTGTTTTTCAATATAGTGAAGGACTTGTTCAAATCAATTGAGGGCCTAAGTAAGAGTGGGAAAGTCCAAATGGGTTCTAAATGAGAAGGGATTATTGTTCTAGGTGGTCTGAGATAGAAGTACTTAACACGTTGTCAGATTTCGATCTCAAAATACCATCTTTATACAGTTTAACAAAAAGTTGTTTTCAATATAGTGAAGGACTTGTTCAAATCAATTGAGGGCCTAAGTAGGAGTGGAAAAGTCCAAATGGGTTCTAAATGAGAAGGGATTATCGTTCTAGGTGGTCTGAGATAGAAGTACTTAACACGTTGTCAGATTTCGCACTCAAAATACCATCTTAATACAGTTTAACAAAAAGTGTTTTTCAATATAGTGAAGGATTTGTTCAAATCAATTGAGGGCCTAAGTAGGAGTGGGAAAGTCCAAATGGGTTCTAAATGAGAAGGAATTATTGTTCTAGGTGGTCTGAGATAGAAGTACTTAACACGTTGTCAGATTTCGATCTCAAAATACCATCTTTATACAGTTTAACAAAAAGTGTTTTTCAATATAGTGAAGGACTTGTTAAATCAATTGAGGGCCTAAGTAAGAGTGGGAAAGTCCAAATGGGTTCTAAATGAGAAGGGATTATTGTTCTAGGTGGTCTGAGATAGAAGTACTTAACACGTTGTCAGATTTCGCACTCAAAATACCATCTTAATACAGTTTAACAAAAAGTGTTTTTCAATATAGTGAAGGATTTGTTCAAATCAATTGAGGGCCTAAGTAGGAGTGGGAAAGTCCAAATGGGTTCTAAATGAGAAGGAATTTTTGTTCTAGGTGGTCTGAGATAGAAGTACTTAACACGTTGTCAGATTTCGCTCTCAAAATACCATCTTTATACAGTTTAACAAAAAGTGTTTTTCAATATAGCGAGGGCTTGTTCAAATCAATTGAGGGCCTAAGTAGGAGTGGGAAAGTCCAAATGGGTTCTAAATGAGAAGGAATTATTGTTCTAGGTGGTCTGAGATAGAAGTACTTAACACGTTGTCAGATTTCGATCTCAAATACAATCTTTATACAGTTTAACAAAAAGTGTTTTTCAATATAGTGAAGGACTTGTTCAAATCAATTGAGGGCCTAAGTAGGAGTGGGAAAGTCCAAATGGGTTCTAAATGAGAAGGCATTATTGTTCTTGGTGGTCTGAGATAGAAGTACTTAACACGTTGTCAGATTTCGCTCTCAAAATACCATCTTTATACAGTTTAACAAAAAGTGTTTTTCAATATAGCGAAGGACTTGTTCAAATCAATTGAGGGCCTAAGTAGGAGTGGGAAAGTCCAAGTGGGTTCTAAATGAGAAGGAATTATCGTTCTAGGTGGTCTGAGTTAGAAGTACTTAACACGTTGTCAGATTTCGCACTCAAAATACCATCTTAATACAGTTTAACAAAAAGTGCTTTTCAATATAGTGAAGGATTTGTTCAAATCAATTGAGGGCCTAAGTAGGAGTGGGAAAGTCCAAATGGGTTCTAAATGAGAAGGGATTATCGTTCTAGGTGGTCTGAGATAGAAGTACTTAACACGTTGTCAGATTTCGCACTCAAAATACCATCTTTATACAGTTTAACAAAAAGTTGTTTTCAATATAGTGAAGGACTTGTTCAAATCAATTGAGGGCCTAAGTAGGAGTGGAAAAGTCCAAATGGGTTCTAAATGAGAAGGGATTATCGTTCTAGGTGGTCTGAGATAGAAGTACTTAACACGTTGTCAGATTTCGCACTCAAAATACCATCTTAATACAGTTTAACAAAAAGTGTTTTTCAATATAGTGAAGGATTTGTTCAAATCAATTGAGGGCCTAAGTAGGAGTGGGAAAGTCCAAATGGGTTCTAAATGAGAAGGAATTATTGTTCTAGGTGGTCTGAGATAGAAGTACTTAACACGTAGTCAGATTTCGATCTCAAAATACCATCTTTATACAGTTTAACAAAAAGTGTTTTTCAATATAGTGAAGGACTTGTTCAAATCAATTGAGGGCCTAAGTAAGAGTGGGAAAGTCCAAATGGGTTCTAAATGAGAAGGGATTATTGTTCTAGGTGGTCTGAGATAGAAGTACTTAACACGTTGTCAGATTTCGATCTCAAAATACCATCTTTATACAGTTTAACAAAAAGTGTTTTTCAATATAGTGAAGGACTTGTTCAAATCAATTGAGGGCCTAAGTAAGAGTGGGAAAGTCCAAATGGGTTCTAATTGAGAAGGAATTATTGTTCTAGGTGGTCTGAGATAGAAGTAATGCACACGTTGTCAGATTTTGCACTCAAAATACTATCTTCAAACAGTTTAACAAAGTGTTTTTCAATATTTTATTTATTGAGCCATTCATTTACTATATGGTTCAAATTTTCGAATCATTTTAATGCTTAATTATTTTTACTTTTGAAATTGAGGTTATTTTTTGTGTTTCAGAATGAATACGACACAAAGAATCGTCTTCCGTAACGGTTATCAGTTTATTTTTTATGATAATGAAGAAAACGATGATGTGCAAACAATGTTAGATTACATGTTTTATTTGTATAGTACCATCAATTTTAGGGCTGTGGATAAATTAATATTTGTTGGTGATAGCAACATGCGCAGAGCTGTCGACAATAGTCCTAATAATTATAATCTGCATAGGTATGAATTTGAACTGCTAGCCCGAGGTGGTCAAAGAGCTCACCACTTAAGAGAACTCTATCCGCGATTAGTTCAATATAGATATATTTGCATTGTGCTTGGAGGAAATGACCTCAATAATACTGATCCTGAAGTTCTGATATATTATTATGTTGATTTCATTGGACATCTGCCTTCGAATGATTATATTGTGCGCGTAGTTCAGCTGTTTTCAAGAAAAGATCATGATCAGGATACTGTTGTTGATTTTAATAGAAGACTCAAAGCCAGGTTAAGCCAGTATTTTTTCCCTAACCGTACTGTTACAAGATCTAGTTTTAAGGATGAACCTATTAGAGAAAGATGTCATCTAAAACCTGAGTGCTACCATAAGTTTCTAAAATTGATGGGGCAAATTGCCAATGCCATGTTGTTCAATGCTCACAATGCTCCACAGTAAGCTGTTTTCTACAATAGTTTTTGGACATTAAAACTGTATAATATACAAAATCTTGCAAAGACTTAACTTCCTGTTCACCTTTAATACGTTCTAGTAACTGTCAGAAAGCTGCAAACATTTCAAATAATTGGATTGTTTTTAGGGTTCATGTCATTTTCACAAATATGGTTGTTGATAAAATTTTTTTGTAAGTTTAAATTGCAGCTTTCCAAAAGTTATGTCTCCCCTACAGATATTTATCTTGTATATAGTCACCAAACAAAAATTTTTTGTTCGAAAATTAAAAAAAAAATCACTGTGTGCGCTTTATTTAAAGTCTAAAAACCTTTTAGTTTGCTTCCAATAGACAATATTAACTGCTAGAAAGCTGCTTTTGTTGTTCATTGTTTTCTAACAATTAGTTCACTTCTTTGGTTTGGCATTTGACTTATTTGTGTATTCATTTAAATGGCGGCTTTCTAACAGTCATATCTTCACTACAGATAGATACTTGTATATAGTGACCAAACAAAAAAATTTTGTTCAAAAATCCAACAATCAATTTGTGCGCTTTATATTTATAAAGTCTAAAAACCTTATAGTTTGCCTCCAATAGACAATATTAACTGCTAGAAAGCTGCTTTTGTTGTTCTTTGTTTTCTAACAATTAGTTCACTTCTTTGGTTTGGCATTTGACTTATTTGTGTATTAATTTAAATGGCGGCTTTCTAACAGTCATATCCTAACTACAGATATTTATCTTGTATATTGTCACAAAACAAAAAAATTTTGAAAAATCCAAAAAAAATCAATTTGTTTGCTTTGTTTTTGTAAAGTCTAAACCTTTTAGTTTGCTTCCAAAAGACAATATTAACTGCTAGAAAGCTGCTTTTGTTCATTGTTTTTTAACAATTAGTGCACTTCTTCTGTTTGGCATTTGACTTATTTGTGCATTAATTTAAATGGCGGCTTTCTAACAGTCATATCTTCACTACAGATATTTATCTTGTATATAGTCACCAAACAAAAAAATTTTGTTCCAAAATCCAAAAAAAATCAATTTGTTCGCTTTATATTTATAAAGTCTAAACCTTTTAGTTGCTTCCAATAGACAATATTAACTACTAGAAAGCTGCTTTTCATTGTTTTCTAAAAATTAGTTCACTTCTGTTTGGCAATTGACTTTGTGCATTAATTTAAATGGCGGCTTTCTAAGTCATATTTTCCCTACAGATGTCTATCTTGTATTTATTATTCAAAAAACCACTTTGAGCTTTATAATTGTTAAAAAGTAAACCTTTTAGTTTGTTTCCAATAGACTATTAACTGCTAGAAAGCTGATTTTGTTGTTCATTGTTTTCTAACAAGTAGTTCACTTCTTCAGTTTGGCATTTGACTTATTTTTGCATTAATTTAAATGGAGGCTTTCTAGTCATATCTTCACTACAGATAGATACTTGTATATAGTGACCAAACAAAAAAATTTTGTTCAAAAATCCAACAAAATCAATTTGTGCGCTTTATATTTAAAGTCTAAAAACCTTTTAGTTTGCTTCCAATAGACAATATTAACTGCTAGAAAGCTGCTTTTGTTGTTCATTGTTTTCTAACAATTAGTTCACTTCTTTGGTTTGGCATTTGACTTATTTGTGTATTAATTTAAATGGCGGCTTTCTAACAGTCATATCTTCACTACAGATAGATACTTGTATATAGTGACCAAACAAAAAATTTTTTTCAAAAATCCAACATTCAATTTGTGCGCTTTATATTTATAAAGTCTGAAAACCTTTTAGTTTGCTTCCAATAGACAATATTAACTGCTAGAAAGCTGCTTTTGTTGTTCATTGTTTTCTAACAATTAGTTCACTTCTTTGGTTTGGCATTTGACTTATTTGTGTATTAATTTAAATGGCGGCTTTCTAACAGTCATATCTTCACTACAGATATTTATCTTGTATATAGTCACCAAACAAAAAAATTTTGTTCCAAAATCCAAAAAAAAAATCAATTTGTTTGCTTTATATTTATAAAGTCTAAACCTTTTAGTTGCTTCCAATAGACAATATTAACTACTAGAAAGCTGCTTTTCATTGTTTTCTAACAATTAGTTCACTTCTGTTTGGCATTTGACTTTGTGCATTAGTTTAAATGGCGGCTTTCTAACAGTCATACATTCCCTACAGATGTTTATCTTGTATTTATTATTCAAAAAACCAAAAAACCACTTTGAGCTTTATAATTTTTAAAAAGTAAACCTTTTAGTTTTTCCAATAGACTATTAACTGCTAGACGCTGATTTTGTTGTTCATTGTTTTCTAACAATTAGTTCACTTCTTCAGTTTGGCATTTGACTTATTTTTGCAATAATTTAAATGGAGGCTTTCTAACAGTCATATCTTCACTACAGATAGATACTTGTATATAGTGACCAAACAAAAAAATTTTGTTCAAAAATCCAATAAAATCAATTTGTGCGCTTTATATTTATAAAGTCTAAAAACCTTTGTTTGCTTCCAATAGACAATATTAACTGCTAGAAAGCTGCTTTTGTTGTTCATTGTTTTCTAACAATTAGTTCACTTCTTTGGTTTGGCATTTGACTTATTTGTGCATTAATTTAAATGGCGGCTTTCTAACAGTCATATCTTCACTACAGATATTTATCTTGTATATAGTCACCAAACAAAAAAATTTTGTTCCAAAATCCAAAAAAAAAAATCAATTTGTTCGCTTTATATTTATAAAGTCTAAACTTTTTAGTTTGCTTCCAATAGACAATATTAACTGCTGGAAAGCTGCTTTTGTTCATTGTTTTCCAACAATTAGTTCAGAACTTCTGTTTGGCATTTGACTTTTTTGTTCATTAATTTTAATGGAGGCTTTCTAACAGTCATCTCATCCCTACAGATGTTTATCTTGTATTTTGTATTTATTGTTCAAAACAAAAACCACTTTATTAGCTTTATAATTGTTATGAAGTAAACCTTTTAGTTTGCTTCCAATGGACAATATTAACTGCTAGAAAGCTGATTTTGATGTTCATTGTTTTCTAACAATTAGTTCACTTCTTCAGTTTGGCATTTGACTTATTTTTGCATTAATTTATATGGAGGCTTTCTAACAGTCATATCTTCACTGCAGATAGATACTTGTATATAGTGACCAAACAAAAAAATTTTGTTCAAAAATCCATTAAAATCAATTTGTGCGCTTTATATTTAAAGTCTAAAAACCTTTTAGTTTGCTTCCAATAGACAATATTAACTGCTAGAAAGCTGCTTTCTAACAGTCATATCTCCACTACAGATTTTTACCTTGTATATAGTCACCAAACAAAAAATTTTTGCTCAAAAATCCAAAAAAATTTTAATTTGTTTGCTTTATATTTATAAAATCTAAACCTTTTAGTTTGCTTCCAATAGACAATATTAACTGCTAGAAAGCTGCTTTTGTTTTGTAAATTTTCGGAAAATAAGTTTATTTCTTCAGTATGGCATATGACTTAAAAATTGCATTGATTTAAATGGCGGCTTTCTAACAGTCATATCTTCACTACAGATTTTTATCTTTTATATAGTCACCAAACAAAAAATTATTCTGAAAACTGCGTGGTTTCATGACCGCCAGTGCTTTTTTTGTATATTTGTGTTGAATCTTACCTCTTATTTTTGGTTGGTTTCACACCAACCATTAGGCTGGGTGCAGCTGTGATGAGAAAAGCTAGATCATTGACTGAATTTCTAGAGACCTCTCGTGTTATTAATTGTTCTTATTATTATTATTATTATTATTTTTATTATTATTATTATTATTATTATTGTTATTATTGTTATTATTGTTATTATTATTATTATTATTATTATTATTATTATTATTATTATTATTATTATTATTATTATTATTTATTATTATTATTATTGTTATTATTAATATTTTTATTGTTAATATTGTTATTATTATTATTATTATTATTATTATTATTATTATTATTATTATATTATTATTATTATTATTATTATTATTATTATTACTATTATTATTATTATTATTATTATTATTATTATTATTATTATTGTTATTATTATTATTATTATTATTATTATTATTATTATTATTATTATTATTATTATTATTACTATTATTATTATTATTATTATTTTGATTATTATTATTTTTATTTTTATTATTATTATTATTATTATTATCATTATTATTATTAATATTATTATTATTATATTATTATTATATTATTATTATTATTATTATTATTGTTATTATTATTATTATTATTATTATTATTATTACTATTGTTATTATTATTTTTTATGTTATTGTTGTTATTATCGTTATTATTGTTATTGTTGTTATTATTGTTATCATTATTATTATTATTGTTATTATTATTATTATTGTTATTATTGTTATTATTGTTATTATTATTGTTATTATTATTGTTATTATTATTGTTATTATTATTGTTATTATTATTTTTATTATTATTGTTATTATTATTGTTATTATTATTGTTATTATTATTGTTATTTTTATTGTTTTTATTATTGTTATTATTATTGTTATTATTATTGTTATTATTATTTTTATTATTATTTTATTATTATTTTTATTATTATTTTTATTATTTTTATTATTATTTTTATTATTATTTTTATTATATTTATTATTATTTTTATTATTTTTATTATTATTATTATTATTGTTATTATTGTTATTTTTGTTATTATTGTTATTATTATTGTTATTATTATTGTTATTATTATTGTTATTATTATTGTTATTATTATTGTTATTATTATTGTTATTATTATTGTTATTATTATTGTTATTATTATTTTTATTATTATTTTTATTATTATTATTATTATTATTATTATTATTATTTTTATTTTTGTTATTATTATTATTATTATTAATATTATTATTATTATTATCATTATTATTATTATTATTATTATTATTATTATTATTATTATATTATTATTATTATTATTATTATTATTATGATTATTATTACTATTGTTATTATTATTTTTATTGTTATTGTTATTATTGTTATTATTGTTATTGTTGTTATTATTGTTATTATTATTATTATTGTTATTATTGTTATTATTATTATTATTGTTATTATTGTTATTATTATTGTTATTATTATTGTTATTATTATTGTTATTATTATTGTTATTATTATTGTTATTATTATTGTTATTATTATTGTTATTATTATTGTTATTATTATTGTTATTATTATTGTTATTATTATTGTTATTATTATTGTTATTATTATTTTTATTATTATTTTTATTATTATTTTTATTATTATTTTATTATTATTATTATTATTATTATTATTATTATTATTGTTATTATTGTTATTTTTGTTTTTATTGTTATTATTGTTATTATTGTTATTATTGTTATTATTATTGTTATTATTATTGTTATTATTATTGTTATTATTATTGTTATTAATATTGTTACTATTATTGTTATTATTATTGTTATTATTATTGTTATTATTATTGTTATTATTATTATTGTTATTATTATTGTTATTATTATTGTTATTATTATTGTTATTATTATTGTTATTATTATTGTTATTATTATTGTTATTATTATTGTTATTATTATTATTATTATTATTGTTATTATTATTGTTATTATTATTTTTATTATTATTTTTATTATTATTTTTATTATTATTTTTATTATTATTTTTATTATTATTATTATTATTATTATTATTATTGTTATTATTGTTATTATTGTTATTATTATTTTTATTATTATTTTTATTATTTTTATTATTTTTATTATTATTATTATTATTATTATTATTTTTATTATAATTATTATTATTATTATTATTATTAAAAATAATAATAATAATAATAATATAATAATAAAAATAATATTATTATTATTATTATTATTATTATTATTATTATTATTTTTATTATTTTTATTATAATTATTATTATTATTATTATTATTATTACTATTATTATTATGTTTTCTTTTGTCTTTACGAGGTCTCAATGATGAAAAATCTAGTTGTCTGAGCTGCAATTTATACTTTGCGTGGTTTTGTGAACACGAGTGTTTTTGGATTTGTAATTGTGTTAGCCTGCGTAGTTAAAAAGCTGTGGCTGCTATCTGCATTGATGGTTTCTTTACCCTGCCTGGTTTCATGACCAGCAGTGTTTTGGAATCGTTAATCGAATTCGCTTGGAAGGCTGAAAATTCTCTGGCTGTAGGCTGCATCGATAGTTTTTTCACACTGCGTTGTTTTATGACCACCAGTGCTTTCATTTATAGTTCTGCTTGGCTCAAGAGGTTCTCCAAGCCAGATTTTCTTGCACACTGCGTGGTTTCGTGACCACCAGTATTTCAAGTTGTTTTGTCCTTCCTTATCAAGCGAGAATTTTGAAAACATTTGATTTTTTAGCTTCACCTTTTTTTGCCCACTGCGTTGTTTTTTGACCACCAGTATTGCAATTTATTTTTTATTGGTTCAGAAAACATACAATCTGATTTTTTTGTGCTCTGCGTGGTTTCGTGACCACCTCTGGCTGTGATCTGCGTTGATGGTTTTTTACACTGCCTGGTTTCATGATCAGCAGTGTTTTGGAATCTTTAATCGAATTCGCTTGGAAGGCTGAAAATTCTCTGGCTGTAGGCTGCATCGATAGTTTTTTCACACTGCGTTGTTTTGTGACCACCAGTGCTTTCATTTATAGTTCTGCTTGGCTCAAGAGGTTCTCCAAGCCAGATTTCCTTGCACACTGCGTGGTTTCGTGACCACCAGTATTGGAAGTTGTTTTGTCCTTCTTTCACAAGCAAGAGTTTTGTAAAGATCTGATTTTTAGTTACACCTTTTTTTGCCCACTGCGCTGTTTTTTGACCACCAGTATTGCAATTTATTATTTGTTGGTTGAGAAAACATACAATCTGATTTGTTTGTGCTCTGCGTGGTTTCGTGACCACCTCTGGCTGTGATCTGCATTGATGGTTTTTTTTACACTGCCTGGTTTCATGATCAGCAGTGTTTCGGAATCTTCAATCGAATTTGCTTGGAAGGCTGAAAATTCTCTTGCTGTAGGCTGCATCGATAGTTTTTTTCACACTGCGTTATTTTGTGACCACCAGTGCTTTCATTTATAGTTCTGCTTGGCTCAAGAGGTTCTCCAAGCCAGATTTCCTTGCACACTGCGTGGTTTCGTGACCACCAGTATTTGAAGTTGTTTTGTCCTTCTTTCACAAGCAAGAGTTTTGTAAAGATTTGATTTTTAGTTACACCTTTTTTTGCCCACTGCGTTGTTTTTTGACCACCAGTATTGCAATTTATTATTTGTTGGTTGAGAAAACATACAATCTGATTTGTTTGTGCTCTGCGTGGTTTCGTGACCACCTCTGGCTGTGATCTGCATTGATGGTTTTTTTACACTGCCTGGTTTCATGATCAGCAGTGTTTTGGAATCTTTAATCGAATTCGCTTGGAAGGCTGAAAATTCTCTGGCTGTAGGCTGCATCGATAGTTTTTTCACTGCGTTGTTTTATGACCACCAGTGCTTTCATTTATAGTTCTGCTTGGCTCAAGAGGTTCTCCAAGCCAGATTTTCTTGCACACTGCGTGGTTTCGTGACCACCAGTATTTCAAGTTGTTTTGTCCTTCCTTATCAAGCGAGAATTTCAAAAATATTTGATTTTTTAGCTTCACCTTTTTTTGCCCACTGCGTTGTTTTTTGACCACCAGTATTGCAATTTATTATTTGTTGGTTGAGAAAACATACAATCTGATTTGTTTGTGCTCTGCGTGGTTTCGTGACCACCTCTGGCTGTGATCTGCATTGATGGTTTTTTTACACTGCCTGGTTTTATGATCAGCAGTGTTTTGGAATCTTTAATCGAATTCGCTTGGAAGGCTGAAAATTCTCTGGCTGTAGGCTGCATCGATAGTTTTTTTCACACTGCGTTGTTTTGTGACCACCAGTGCTTTCATTTATAGTTCTGCTTGGCTCAAGAGGTTCTCCAAGCCAGATTTCCTTGCACACTGCGTGGTTTCGTGACCACCAGTATTTCAAGTTGTTTTTTCCTCTTTAACAAGCAAGAGTTTTTTAAAGATTTGATTTCTTAGCTACAACTTTTTTGCCCACTGCATTGTTTTCTGACCACTAGTTTTGCAATTTATATTTTGTTCCGTTCAGAAATTACTCTTGGAGTTTCTAGAGCATTGCAGGGTTTTGTGTCCACCAGATTGTTTGCGTCTTTAGCTTTTGCGGTTATTGTTTTTGCTTTTCTTTTTTTTCTGAAAACTTTAATCTTTTGTTTCGCTTCTAGATACCATTATGCCTTTGACAGACTTCGTTGATGATATGGACCTTGATGGTCAGCAAAAGTCTTTGCTGAAAGAAATTATAAGGAAGTCGATGCTGACACCGATTTCCTTTAAAGCTCTGTCAGATGATGTTCTCGTAGGATTGGGTTTTCCTCTGCCTGCGATCTATGAATTGAAATTGTTAGTGGGCAATAATGAGGCGAGTACTCCGAACTCGTCTTTTAGTAACAGAAGTGAAGCTACATTAGCTTCAGCTTTGTCGACTGGGAATATAGCCCCTATAAGAGCAGCTGCATCAACAACAACTGATACGCTGAACGTTGAGGAGTTGAAGACCCTGGCTGACCACCTGAACCTTCGGTCTAAATCTGGCCAAAACAAGCTGGTCAGAATTGTGGTCGCTGAAATGATTAAGGTTCAAGTTTCTGTTTTTTTAAAAAATTTTATTCTCATTATTTACAATGCAGAGACTTTCCTCGTTTTTCCTCACATTTGCGAAGCGTGATTTTTTCTCTTTAGCGCGAAAGTGGATCAGAGGAGGAAAAGTTGAAGCCATCCACAGAAACCAAAACTAAATATGCGAAGTTGATCATTGAAGCCTATCCAGAACTGGTTTCAGTGGACGAGAACTGTCCTGAAGTTCGTATTTTTTTGTTCAGGGTATTCTTTGTAAATTTATGTTAAAGGCTTCCCTTTTTTTAGTCGTTGTTCTTCAAACCTTACTTCAAAGAAAGTTTGGCTGGGGGCATTGAAAGGAAGCATCCCCCAACTGGTTTGATTGAGGAGAACCTCAAGACTAGGAGGGCAGATCGGAAGTCAAAAGAGTCTGCTCGTAGACGGAGCCAAGGTTTTTTTCAAGTTTTTTCTTTAATTGTTTAGTTTTTTTTCCTGATTTTTCCTTGTCGCTTTTAAGGACTGCCTGAACCTGCCAAGAGACAGCGAGTTTCTCGGGAGAATGAAGTCGAGGAGGTAGACATGACGGATCTGAAGGGAAAATTCGTCAACGTTGATGAGAGCAAAGGGGTTCTTAGATGTAGGACTGTTGTTGAGAGACAAAAACTGCTGGCAGGAAAAGGCAACATCAATTATGCAAATTATGTTTACATAATTGGTCTAGATGTTTCGAATTTTGAGGAGGTTTGTGCTGAATATTTCGGCACATTGTAAAAAATTGTTTTGGATTTTTAATCAAATTGCTTCTTTTTTCAACAGCTTGATGCCGAGTTTCGTCTGTGGGTACCGGACGCTTCAAATCAAAAGTTCTCTGAATTGTTTCTTCGCTTCATGACCCCGTTAATTAAAGCAGCTGAGACACAGCCACCCCGAGAAGCGGCAGATAAGATTCGGAGCTTGAAACTGCGTAACTGTAATCGCTTTAATTTCGTTTTTCTTTTAAATTTTTAAATGTGGTCTCGATTTTTGATGTTGTGGGTATTTAGTACCTGATTCCGAATTGGCACTTCGGCTTCTTCCATTGTTGGCACCCGTGAAGCTAGGTGCCGGATGTAAAAACCGGCCAACAACTATTGAAGCGCTAACAGCTGCCAGAGATAGTTTTATCTCTGACATCGCGGTAATTTGTTTTGTTTTGTTTTCTGTTTTGTATGTTGATTATCTGTGCGAACTTTTTAAATCAAATTTAGGACGTAAGCAACATCAGGGATGAATGTGCGCAAAAAGTATTCGGGTCTATTCTGAAGTCATCGGGGCAGGTATGAATTTCTGTTTTAATAATTTTGTTTGGCTCTATTTGCTTGAAATCGTTTTTTAGACTTTTGTTGCATCTCCTGTTGGTCCATTGGAGGCTAGGGACACTTCGAATGCCATTGATATTGCCTTTCGGCTTTTCTATGTATTCAATCTGCGCTACCCAGAGCAAACTTGCATCGTTTGGTCCTTCCTTCAGTACTTGGTCTTCAAGTTACCAATGTTGCGAATTCCTCACCAAGTTGACGCGCTGGCGAAAATGTTGAATAGCATTCAAGGCGCCAATGACAGTGAAGAACGTAATTGAGTTGGCTGGTTGCTATGAAGCTCGTTCTCTAACAAACTTTTGCGCAGTTCATTTACCTAATACCTGTATCTAATGTCTAAATTCTTTATGTGTCAATCTTGCAGTTGTTCCCTTTTCACGATGTTTAATTTTAATATAGCTGTTGCGCTGCAAATGCCTTGCTTCCTAATTTTGTCTTGACTATTTAGGTATCTACTGTATTTCATTTCCTAAGTTATTACAATATCATACAGTATTTGCGTTGTTTGCAATGTTATAATGGTTTTTGAATTGAACTGAGGTCGCCTTAGTTTTATAAATTGAATTTGCAATGCATTTATTGCGCAATTCATTTAACTAATACCTGTATCTGATATCAGTTTCTTAATATGTCAATCTTTCAGTTCTTCCCTTCTCGCGATGTTTAATTTTAATGTAGCTGTTGCGCTGCAAATGCATTGCTTCCTAATTTTGTCTTGACTATTTAGCTATCTACTGTTTTTCATTTCTTACTTCAAGTTATTACAATATCATACAATATTTGCGGTGTTTGCTGTTATGTTGTTTTTTCAATTGAACTCAGCTCGTCTTAGTTTTTTTTCAATTGATTTTAGCTCGCTTTAGTGAAGATAGATCAAATGATTACGTTGCATTCCAATTTCCAGTTTTGCGTCTTTTAAAAAATTAATTCTATTTTCAGATCATACTGATTTATTATGAGTTGATAAAGTTGACGTGCGCCCTGTTCAAGAGATACTACTACTAATCTGAGGTTAGAAAAATCTTCAATGTCTAATTTTAACGAAATTGAAAGCGTAGTACAAAGCTATTTTGAAGTTGCAAGCATTGATTGGCTTCTTCTAGAACAACTAATTGATAAGAAAGATTTAAAAAGTCATCGCGCTATAAGAAAGGATCAAAGAATCAGCATTAAGCAAGAAAGCGTTTTGTATTGTTACATGAAAAATCTTTATGAGTTGGCTTTGGTAAACGTTGCTTTTGAACCTGATTTTAGGTTTGTGGAAGACAGCAGCAGAGGGTACTGTGGTTTCAAAGTTTTCGCAAAATCTGTCCTTGATGCTAATAAGTTGATAAAAGGGTTGTCGGGTGTTGTGTCATCTTGCCCGGAAAACATAGATGACTTTCCAGAGCTCAATTTTTCCGTCTTTTTGAGATCTGGTTCTGCTTTTTCTTTACAGGGTCCCCTATCTTTTGTAAATCATTCGTGTTTACCAAATTGTAAATACGAGTCCCCCCGAAATAAGAAAGGTGTGTGCTTTTTAAGGACTTTGAAACCAATTGCTGTAGGTGATGAATTGACTGTGTTCTATGGGAGTAAGTATTTTGGTGAAAATAATGAAAATTGTCTCTGCCCTAACAAGAAAAGTCATGGGAGTAAAATTGTTGGTTCAGTAATATCAGTTCCTGAGAAGTCAACGAGGTCAGGTAGAACTTTTTCAACTGTTTTGGATGATGTAACACCCACCAGTAATTTTGATGCAGGCATTGAACATAGTGATATTAACGAAAATAATGTAACAACAGGTACTAGGAATTTGGAGAACACTAGTCAAACTGTAAACAGTAGTTCCTTTAACTCTGCTGACGATCTTATAGATAAGCAGGATGGTAATACAGGCATCAACCATGAGGGTATAAATGAAGCTAATGGGGTAAACAACAGCAACTTCACTGAACTTAGTAATGAAACTGTGGACGCCGAAAATTTTGACTCTCCTGATCACGTTGTAGAACGCCCATGTTCTCAAATAATACATAGTAGGCCGTCGGAGTTTGGTGCGGAGGTTGATTTGACGAGAGGCAGTACCCAACCTTGCAGAAGCTTTAACTTAAGACAAGCGCAAGCAGTTGAAGCTTTCTCTGATGAAAATTTTGTTCCGTTGTATAATACTATTTGTGAATTTTGTAGAGCTCAGACTTTCTTAACAAACGAAAATTTCCGTCCCCACATGCAAAAGCACCATAGGTTTGAAGCCGAGTTTACCTGTTTCATTTGTAAGCGCTGCTTTTCTGGTTTCAAGAGCTTCATCAAACATGTAACCCAGCATGAAGAACAATTGGCTACAGATTCGGTCAGGGAAGTTAATGAGATCATATTAAAATCAAAGAAACCTAAGCTGAGTGAACCATCCCCTGTATTTCAAGAGGTTACGAATGTGATAGAGTCAACTGAAACCGTGTTACCTACTCAATCCATTCCCTTCATTTCTTCTGCTTTAGGAGAATGTAAACCCAAAACTGCTCTCCTCGAAAATAAAAAGTTCTTCTTTCCACTTGATCCTAGCGTAACCTATTGCTGCAAGTTCAAAAATTGTACTAACATGCTTTCTCTTGCTAATTACAAATCACATCTTAGTGACTATCACGGGTCTGCCTTTAGTTTTGAGTGCGTTTTTTGTTCCAAAGAGTTTACAAGCATTCGTTATTTGAGTAGGCATGTGAGGAGCCATCACTTATTTTTGAAAAAGAACGCCTCCTTTGATCGTGATAGTGATGAGTTGAAGCTTTCAAAATCTACAGAAGAACCAATTATTAATGAGAATTCTGAAGTGGTAATGGAAGAGCGTCCAAATTTTGAAATGCGATTTAAAAGGTTCATGGATGGTTGTGCTGGGAGGGATCTGTTGTTTGGCTTGTTAGACAGTCCTAATACAACATACACGCAGGCTTTAAGTTTTGTAAATTCAACAGCAAATGTGGCAGATGACCTTCTAAGAACTGTAAGTTTAGCTCTCAGTGAAATAGAACATGAAGTTCCGAGCGTTTCAGGTAGTCATACCTTCAATAAATTATTAAGTGCAAGTAAAAATTTTAGGTTAACAAAAATTGAGACACAGTATCAACTGCTGCGATATTTAAGACAGCAAAATTCGTTTGTAAGTCCCCGAGAAATTGTGTTCGGCGAAGAGTATGAGACAAAAAAGTTTCAAGGCAAACTAATTTACAAAAAATTTTGTGAACTGGACAGTTCATTCCTATTTCCGATGTCTTAAAACAGGTTGTTTTGCAACACGATAAAATATTTGAAATTTGCCATGCATATAAACAACTGTTAAGTCAACTAAGTTTAAGCGGTATTGTTTTGGATTTAATGCAAACAACCGGAAAGCTGGCAACAAAAACGGAGAACAAAATTTTAGAAGTTGAAGCGGGAACCATTGAAACAGAAAACAGTCTTGATGTTGTGTTACAGCTTTATTTTGATGAAATTGAACCAGTGAATCCAATTGGTTCTCGAACAACCATTCACAAAATTGGATGTTTTTATTGGAATCTCAAAAACCTCCCCCCCTGGTTAAACAGTGATATCAAATGGACTTATGTTGTTGCTCTAGTTCAATATCTGGATATAAAGTCATTTGGTTTTGGTGAAGTGCTGAAAACTATCAGAGATGATCTCAAAAAATTAGAGTCCGGTATGAATATAACCACTAAAAGCGGAAACTTTTATAAAGTAAAGGCAAAAAACTTGACTTTTGTTGCTGATAATTTAGGATACCATTCCGTGTTTGGCTTCAATGAAAGTTTTTCTCTGGGAAAACTTTGTGAAAAATGCACCGTTCCACAATCAATGTTCAAGTTAGTGTTTGAAGAAGATGAAAGTCAACTGCGGTTACCAACTGGAATTAAAAAGGATGCTTTAGCCAAGACTAATGGTTTAAAAAGAGTTTGCGAATTAGAAACTAATTTTTTTGATCCCTACAAAAATTTTACGGCTGATTTGCATCATGACATTTTTCAAGTCAGCTTGATGAAAGTAGTTCGCGTCGTTTTAAACCAGTTGATTCCGGAATACTTTGATATTAATAAGCTGAATTCAAGAATAAATAATTTTGGTTATGGTAGAGATATTGATGGAAAACCATCAGAATTTGATTATGAACGAATTAAGAATAAGTCGTCCGGCCCCTTGAAACAAAAATATGATCAAATGTTTACGTTGTTTAGATTTCTGCCTCTTATTATCCATGACCTTATTCCATCAAATGACGAGAATTGGACTTTTCTGCTTCAGTTTTTCGATCTGATTGAATTTCTTCTGAGCCCCACCTTTGTCGAATCAGACTTCTTTGCATTGGGTATTAAAATTTTTGAACATCTTCAGCGTTTCGTGACCTTGTTTCCTTCAGAATCAATTTCGTTCAAGCAACACAAATTAATTCATTATCCGCGTGTTTTAAGATCTTCTGGACCTTTCATATACCAAAGCGTTTTGAGGTACGAGCGTAAGCATCAATACTTCAAGCGATTAACTCACAATATATGTAATTTTAAGAACATATGCAAAAGTTTGGCCCTGCGACATCAAATCAGTCAATTTCATGAATGGTCCGATGATTTACCTATTAAAAAACTCTTGCTAACTACTGCGCATATTCAGCCCATATCAAGTTCCTTTTTGCATGTAACGCATGAAATTTTCCCCTCAAAAGAAGCCCTTCATGCTACTAATGTCACCATTTATGGTACACGTTACTGTCAAAATGATGTTCTAATAGACTCCCTGACGGATCACAGTTCGTCCCAACCCAATTTCGTTTTAATAAAAAATATTTTTTTATCATCAGAAGAGTGCTATTTTGCATGCCAGAGACTTTGCGTAGACTCCTATCAGAATCATTCGCGATCCTTCTTAGTGACTGCAGACCAAGAGAACTTCTTACTAGTTTCGCAAAAAAGTATTTACGATTATCATCCACTTTCTCTGCACAGATGTTCAGAGGTGGGTTGCACCTTTGATCATATTGTTCTGCGAAATAACTTGCGGTACAATAATTATGCTGCAGATCTCTCTAACATCATTGGAAAAAATTAAGGTTAGAGATTACAAACTGAAAAAATATCTGATTGACCTAGGTTGTAATTTTAAAACTCAAAGTCGCACTGGTGACAATTGTTTATTGTCTCTAGGAGCTAATGTGAAAGTTATCTTGTTTTGCGGTCACCATGGTTTGTATTTATAAAATTTGAAACTGCTCTTGTTGCTTTATACGTCAATTCGGCACCTGATGTCTCAACTCAAAAAATCAGAAACTGATCCGCCTGCGTGGTTTAGTGACCACCAGAATTTGTACTTGTAAAACTGAAAATTGCTCTTGGTGTAATTATGTAATATCCCTAGCACCTTTGTTTTATCACAAAATCATTCAAAGTTGCTTTCTCAGCGTGGTTTCATGACCACCAGAGTTTTTATAGCAAAACTCAAAACTGCTCTTATATGTTCTCACCAAATAATAATGTGGTGATCAAATGACTCTTTTTGCAAGAACAACTAAAATTGATCTATTGTTGATTTCTTTTTTGTTTGTAAATAATTATTCAGATGCATCCAAGTATTAATCGGTTTTTAATTTAAATTTTTGTGGTTAAAAAAAGCAGCTGTGATGATAAATCCCAGAACATCAACTGAAACTTATGAGCCCCCTTTTTTGGTTTATTGTTTTTATTATTATTATTATTATTATTAATAATTTTATTTATTATTTTTATTATTTTTATTTTTATTATTATTATTGTTATTATTATTATTATTATTATTATTATTATTACTAATTTTATTTATTATTTTTATTATTATTATTATTATTTTTGTTTTTATTATTATTATTTTTATTATTTTTATTATTATTATTCTGATTATCATTATTATTGTTTTTATTATTATTATCATTATTATTATTATTTTTATTATTATTATTTTTATTATTATTATTATTATTATTATTATTATCATTGTTATTTTTATTGTAATTATTATTGTTATTATTATTATTATTATTTTTATTGTTGTTGTTGTTGTTATTAGTATTATTATTATTATTATTATTATTATTATTATTATTTTTATTATTATTATTACTATTATTATTATTATTATTATTATTATTATTATTATTATTATTATTATAATTATTATTATTAGTAGTATTATTATTATTATTATTATTATCATTATTATTATTATTATTATTATTTTTATTATTATTATTATTATTATTATTATTTTTATTATTATTATTATTCTTTTTGTTATTATCAATTTTATTATTATTATTATTATTATTATTATTATTATGATTTTCATTACTTTTATTATTATTCATAATTTATTATTAGTTACTTTTATTATTAGTCCTAATACAACATACACGCAGGCTTTAAGTTTTGTAAATTCAACAGCAAATGTGGCAGATGACCTTCTAAGAACTGTAAGTTTAGCTCTCAGTGAAATAGAACATGAAGTTCCGAGCGTTTCAGGTAGTCATACCTTCAATAAATTATTAAGTGCAAGTAAAAATTTTAGGTTAACAAAAATTGAGACACAGTATCAACTGCTGCGATATTTAAGACAGCAAAATTCGTTTGTAAGTCCCCGAGAAATTGTGTTCGGCGAAGAGTATGAGACAAAAAAGTTTCAAGGCAAACTAATTTACAAAAAAATTTTGTGAACTGGACAGTTCATTCCTATTTCCGATGTCTTAAAACAGGTTGTTTTGCAACACGATAAAATATTTGAAATTTGCCATGCATATAAACAACTGTTAAGTCAACTAAGTTTAAGCGGTATTGTTTTGGATTTAATGCAAACAACCGGAAAGCTGGCAACAAAAACGGAGAACAAAATTTTAGAAGTTGAAGCGGGAACCATTGAAACGGAAAACAGTCTTGATGTTGTATTACAGCTTTATTTTGATGAAATTGAACCAGTGAATCCAATTGGTTCTCGAACAACCATTCACAAAATTGGATGTTTTTATTGGAATCTCAAAAACCTCCCCCCTGGTTAAACAGTGATATCAAATGGACTTATGTTGTTGCTCTAGTTCAAAATCTGGATATAAAGTCATTTGGTTTTGGTGAAGTGCTGAAAACTATCAGAGATGATCTCAAAAAATTAGAGTCCGGTATGAATATAACCACTAAAAGCGGAAACTTTTATAAAGTAAAGGCAAAAAACTTGACTTTTGTTGCTGATAATTTAGGATACCATTCCGTGTTTGGCTTCAATGAAAGTTTTTCTCTGGGAAAAGTTTGTGAAAAATGCACCGTTCCACAATCAATGTTCAAGTTAGTGTTTGAAGAAGATGAAAGTCAACTGCGGTTACCAACTGGAATTAAAAAGGATGCTTTAGCCGAGACTAATGGTTTAAGAAGAGTTTGCGAATTAGAAACTAATTTTTTTGATCCCTACAAAAATTTTACGGCTGATTTGCATCATGA
>NC_134473.1:12696035-12776035 GCF_964194025.1 Convolutriloba macropyga | reverse complement strand
TTTTTTTGTCTGCGCTCCTCTTTTCTTGCTCCCTTCCTGCTTTTGTCTTAGCTTTTTTGGGTGTCTTTCTTTTCTTTGACGTCTAGACTGCCTTCTGGTTTAGGTGCTGCTCCCTCGTGGGCCTCAGTAATGCACCCTTTCTAGTCATCAAAGAAACTAATGATTCTCATGAACAAGCTAAGACTTCCCCATCCTACTTTGTGGAGCCTACACAACCCAGTTTTTTGTGCCTTTTCTCTTTTTCTCTCGCTTTTCTTGCTCCTCGCGCTGTTTGGTTTTTAAGAGTTTTGTTTTTCTGTTTCGCCTGCCTCGCCCCTTTTTCGCTCTTTTTTCGTTTTTTTTTTGTCGTCTGCGCTCCTCTTTTCTTGCTCCCTTCCTGTTTTTGTCTTAGCTTTTTTGGGTCTCTTTCTTTTCTTTGACGTCTAGACTGCCTTCTGGTTTAGGTGCTGCTCCCTCGTGGGCCTCAGCAATGCACCCTTTCTAGTCATCAAAGAAACTAAAGATTCTCATGAACAAGCTAAGACTTTTTCCCCATTCGACTGTGTACATAAAATTTACCTTAATTTTTCAGGTAATTTTACCTGAAATTTTTTTACCTGAACCGGTTCAGGTAGTTTTGCCTTGCCTGAACTTTACCTTAACACACCTGAACGCACCTTAATTATACCTTAAATCCGTTAGTTTTTACCTGAAAATTACCTGAAAAATTAAGGGGGCACCACCTGAACTTTTACCTGAACATACCTTAACTTACCTTAAAAACACCTTAATTTTTTACCTTAATTTTTAAGGTAAATTTACCTTAACTAATATAATTTACCTTAAAAGTTCAGTTTAAATTTAAGGTATTTTTAAGGTAAATTTCAGGTGTTTATTCAGGTATTTTTACCTTAAATTTTAAGGTAATTTTTGCGCGTTTTTCAGGTAAGTTTAGGTAATTTTACCTTAACTGTTCAGGTGTGTTTTTCAGGTAAATTTAAGGTATGTTCAGGTAAAAGTTCAGGTGGTGCCCCCTTAATTTTTCAGGTAATTTTCAGGTAAAGTTGAGGTTAGTTAAGGTAAGTTCAGGTAAGGCAAAACTACCTGAACGTTTCAGGTAAGTTACGGTATTTTTTCAGGTAAATTTACCTGAACTTTATTTAGTGTGTATGCGGTCTGGCGCAGTTCTAGGGTCTGTTCGGTCTGATCAGGGCTGATCAGAGCCTGTTCGCTGGTCCAGTATTAGTCTTAAGTCTGCTTGATCTGGCCCCGTATGACCAACGTCTGCTCGATCTCTCCCACACCTGAAATATTTGGTCTGTTCGCTCTGAACCCCTATGCTCGACCCAGAGCCGTCTGATCCATACCTCTCTTGGTTAGCAGAATTTCTGGGTATTTCAACGACGCAAACAGAGAAGCAGCAACGAATCAACTGCTTGAAGGAATTCTGTTTTATCACCATTTCATCACTATTCCTAGCTGAAACATGCAAAACTCTTAACAAATAGATTCATTTAGGTGGCATTTGGTTACAAGAATAACAAGTTTTTTGTCTCAATTGATGTGTTTGCGCTTTGTGTTGCCATGCTAATATTACCAGAAGTTCACAGAGGTTTTCCTTTTGTTGTCCCTCAGGTTGTGCATCAATAATAATAACAACCTCCAACCCGGGACCAGGAATTTACCGAAAAATAACTTGAAAAGAGTGTAAAGAGTGTAAAAAAGAGTGTATGGTACAAAATCTGTTTATAGAACGAAACAATGAAAACTTGTAAAACCAGGGAAAACTATAGTTTGAAAAAAGTGCTATTTTTTTTCTATAATTGCGGATGTCTCCTGATTATTTTTTAAATAATATATATCAAGTAATTTTTTTTACATATTCAGTGCAAATCGTACATAATTTTTGCTTTGAACGAAATGAGACACCACGCAGGAGGCTTCAACCAGGGAAACGAGTGTAATAAAGGGTGGAAAAAAGAGTGTAATTATAGTGTTTTAAAAATTTTATTAAGTGTGGACTAAAAGGTGTATAAAAAGGTGTAATTTTCTTAAAGTTACACTCATACACTCTTTTCATTCCTAAAGTGGAATCGGCTTTACACCTTTATTCTCGCCTAATAACGAAGGAATAAGGGTGGACTCCTCGGCCCAGGAAAATCACGTGCAATATTTCTCACTATAATTTTTAGTTTGAGATGGCGAGTGTTTGTAGCGAAGAAGATTTCAAAAGTACAAGGTGGGCAACAACGGAAACCCTCAGAAATGACAACATGGCCAAATGAACCAAATCGCGGCTCGTTTAAATTATGTTTGTTTACTCGGGGTCACAACAAATCTCAAGTTTATTGAACTGTTTTAATGCATACGAAAGCAAAAAACAGTTTAGCATCACATAGTTTTGCGAGGAAAAAACTTCTTTCAAACGTGATATTACACCAATTTGTAATTAAAAAACCGAGACCATTTTTGCACCATTTTTTCTTTTCACGAAAGATTACTAAAGATTTTTAAAAAACACTCAATATTGCCGGACCAGACATTGCTATGTAAAGTTATTGAATACTGTTCAAGTTTCTTATGAAAACAAGATAGTTGTCACAAGATCACAGTTATTCAATACTTTTGGCTTTTAAATTGTTGTGTTTAAATGAAATGGTAACTTGATTTTAAGAAATAGATCTAAGGAAAAATTGCGGCCCTTTAAAAGTCGTCGATCAACTCGGAGGCAGCAGGATAACACAGTTGTACATAAACATTGACCCAAGTCAAACAAACGTCAACAGATCTCAATTGAATGAAAAAGCCTAATCACCTTGAATCGACAATTGAAAACTTGAAAAAATGATTTCTAAGAAGAGTCGCCCCTCTTGATTTGGGGCTCCAACAAAAAATTCGACAACTGAACGCAGACGTTTATATGGCGAGCCCTGGAGGCAGAGCAAAGAGCTATGAAAAATCATTTAACATAGTTTCCTCCTGATGTAAAATATCACGCCAGTATGCGAATCTTCTTTTCTCTGGTTCTTTCTGATAAATAAATACTGTATGGTTTTCGACGTCGCTGACGGGCGAGCTACCTCAGTGCAGGAGATGGTCATTGAACAGAAGTGCGTTGTTCTCAACTTCAAATAGTATAGGCTAATAATTCATTTTTTGAAGATCTCTTTACATTTACTTGAATTCAGAACACTTATAGAACAATTTTTAGCCGAGGAATTAAATGTTTTCACAAACTACACGTTTTCATTTCGAAAAAATTCACTATGGCGCGAACCATTTGATTCATATATTTTCACACCTGATCAATCGTTTTCATTAGTTGTAATACTTCGAATTGAGAAAGTTTCTCCTTGCAATGTCTGAAGACATGGCTCAACTTCAACATCGTCGTAGACTTGGTGAATCAAATTGGCAAATCTATCGCATATATTATTGTACTTGGTGTGGGTTGAGTCATTTTTGGCCAACATAATGCATTAATCACATTCAAATTTTATCCACATGAACAGATTGTTGTTGTTGTCAAGGGTTCCAGTGTTTCACGGGTGCCATATCTGAGAGCAGTGTCGTCTGAAAATTTTCCCGTGGTTAGATGAAAAATACGTCATTGAGGCAAGAGCGCATTCATCAGTCTGCATTCTCTACGGCCTTCTACGATATCTAAAAAATAAGCCTAAGTTTTATCAATGGTTTCTCTCGATTGAGAAATTCTCTAGCAACTCTGTTGCTGTCTCTTTCCTGATTTTTTTCTAGAATCTGTTGTTGCATAACAACTGGGTTTGCAGAAAGAGGGATATGACGGAATAACAAATTTAGATCACTTCTTCTGTATACAAGAAAAAGGATAATTCAATACTTATCATTGAACTAATGATGATTCAGAATGGAAGGTATCAAAATGTACTTAACCAGTTTTTCTGCGTCTTGAAGAAGTTCGGCGTAATGTGGCGTCATTTTTGCAAAAAAGAAACTTTCTGAGGAAACACCCTACTAGACTGAGTTTATCATGAGCTTAAAGTGAGTCATCGGAATAGAGTCAAATCATTTTCAAAATTTTTGCAAGATCTTTTTATTATTAACAATTAAGCTGAAATTAATCTATTGTACTTTCATGTAAAGCAATTAGTAAATACACGTAAAGATACATCAGATCCTGAGGCAATTGAGAAATAATTTAATTTACAGTGCAATACAATTTTAGACAACAGTAACCGCAACCAATTCTCCCACATAACGGAGTCTCATTCAAAAATCTGATTTATACTCGTGCTTTGTCAACCTAGTGTGTCTAAGTGTCCAGATAAGCTGTGCAAATAACCAAAAACTGATTATTTGATTGCTTAATCGTTTTAACTAATGCCAACAGAGTAATTGAGTAGTAAGAATTTGAGGCTACGAATAAATAATTGTGCCGTCACCAAAAAACGCAGCAAATTTCATTAATCTCATTGGAATTCTAGAAATTTCCGATATTTCGAAAACCATTTCTGGTCAAGTAATGTTCCTGAGCTAAGATCCATGAATTCCTGAACTTTTCAATCCATGCCTTCAGAGCCATCCCGGGTCATACATAACAGGATATTAGATATTAGATTTTTAACTGAATATCAAAAATAAGCAAGTTGTCTAAGCTTTTAGAATTATGAAGCTCTGAATCTTTGGGCGCTTGCTTATTTTTGATATGCAGTAAAGAAAAGTAATACCCCTTTGTGTACCCGCAGTGAAGATAATCAAAAACACTTGAATAAAAGTCTCTTCTATTAACAGTTATAAGTAAATATAGATCAATTAAATTTACCAATTTTCCAGACGCAATCAGTTTTTATTGAAATTTGTTTAAACATATGTCTTTTAAAAATTCAATTAAATTTAAACATAATGCAAACAAATTCTCATTAAAATCACACTTCACATCATTTATATTTTGATGTTATCAAAGGAAACTATCGCTGCTCTGTTTCTAATGTCACTGCTCTATTTATTACTTTTTACTACATCTACACTTGATACCATCTCCGTCTTCCATTTTCCTTAGGAGTCACCTATTTGGCTTTCCTCTTCCACGTGTCAGTTGACTCCTTTCCCGAAGCGAGACTGTTAACTTTGTCGCTGTTCACTGTCCTTTCGTTGTGGCCTCGTTTTGAAGATGGTAACACTTTTTCGCTGCTGCTCTCCAACAAATGCGGGCGGATAGAACTCACCAAAATTTCCATTTTGTGGTTCCTCTTCGGAAAAACACGGAGAGTTGCCACTATTCTCGTAGGCGGCGGCACTCTGCAAGCGTGCTGAAACTAGTGTTTCAGCGTTAAAACTTTTATCTGGAATAGGTGCCTCACAATTGTTGATAGTGCTATTTGGTCCCATCATGGCTTGTAACTGAGTAGGGAAGATAATGTCAGGCTCCTGATGTGGCAACAAATTATGGCAGAACATAGACAGTTGTCTCAGGCATTCCTCGTTATAATCTTTGGTACCTATGGCTTTAATTTTTGCATTGATGACTTCTACGCTTTTTTTTTCACAGTAATTACTTCTCCAACCGTGAAAAATTTATCTTAATCTAGAAGACTAACTATGGGATTCGATTCAATAGCGAACAAAATAGCTAACCCTGAGGGCGTTTCGTTGATCTACTGTTAGTTGAATACTGTCTGAAAGGATATGCATAGAGCCAGGCCTCTGATCTTCATTGTAAAACAATAACAAATATGTTGAACTTAATGTTTTCTTGATCGCTTTGTTCAGTTTTTCAATGTCAGAGAGCATTTGCGGATCTCGGACTTGTCGTCCACTTCTAGTAAACTGAGACATCTGAGTTATCCCTATGATAAAAATTGCAGATATTGTCTAAAGGAAAATAGGCTTCAATCGTTGTAAATAATTTGCGAGTGAGAAAGTAGTGTCAAAAAGTGTCTAGTTGAAGAGACAGGTTGAGTCAACAAAATCAGACATTATTTGTAAACACTCTTCCTGATTTTCCTGATTTTCACAGTGTTGCACAAATCAGTATTTGAGCTCTTCCAACTCTTTGCTATGTGACGTATTTATTCTTTTTGTATTTTATGTGTTTTAAGTTTTTTCTTCAATATTTTCATAATTTTTTTAATTACCCGAGCCGATACCGAATGTTTAAATTGTAAGAACTTGTGAGTTTCTTGCAAAAGATGGTTAACTTGGACGATTTTGCAAGTTTCTTGCAAAAGATGGTCGCCTTATCAGGACTTGCCAATCGACTGGTTAACTTGTAAGAACTTGCAAGGCAAACGGCTAACGTATAAACTTCTTGCGTTCGATCCAGTCGAGCAGAAATCTTATTGGTTAAATCATTTTAACATTCAGTCACTTGCCGGAGAACGCGAGTGATAGTTAGTTGCTCTGTTTGGATAACATCATACAATTCGACCTAAGCAGACAAAACAGTTTTTTTCATTTTTATCAATTCAAAATAGATCCCTTAGCGGTTCGTGAACTGGCTTCTTCACGGTTGCATTTTGAAAAACTTTCCCAAAGTATTGACTTTGGTTTTGTGTGTTTGTGTGTGTGTGCGTGTGTGTATGTTTTGTGGTGTGTGTGTGCATGTGTGTGTGTTGGTGTGCGTGTTGTGTGCGTTTGTATGTATTTATGTGTTTTTGTGGAAGTTTGTGTGTGTGTGTATGTGTTTGTATATTTGTGTGTGTGCGCGTGTGTGTGTGTTCATGTGTGTGTTGGTGTGTGTGTGTGTGCATGTGTGTGTGTTTGCGTTGTGTGTGTTTGTGTGCGTTTGTGTGTGTGTGCGTTTGTGTGTTCATGTGTATGTGTGTGTGTTTGTGTGTATTTGTGCTCGTATATGTGTGTGTACGTGTGAGTGTTTGTTTGCATTGTCTCTGTGTGTGTTTGTGTGTGTATGTGTTTGTATGTGTGCGCGTGCGTGTGTGTTCATGTATGTATGTGTGTGTGTGCGCGTGTGTGTGTGAGAGAGAGAGTTTGTGTGTGTGTGTGTGTTTGCGTTGTGTGTGTGTTTGTGTGCGTGCGTATGTGTGTGTGTGTTCGTGTATATGTGTATGTTTTTAACTGCGCGTGTATGTGCTTGTATGTGCGCGCGTGCTTGTGTGTTATGTTTGTGTGTGTGCTTTTTTGTGTGTCTGTGTGTGTGTGTGTGTGTGAGTTTGTGTGTGTGTGTTTGCGTTGTGTATGTGTGTGTTTGTTTGTGTGTGTGTGCTTGTATGTGTGTGTGCGCATGCGTGTGTGAGACTGTGTTCGTTTGTGTGTGTGTGCTTGCGGTGTGTGTGTGTTTGTGTGTGTGTGTGCCTGTTTGTGTGTGCGCGCGTGTGTGTGCATGTGTGTGTTGGTGTGTGTGTGTGTGTGTGTGTGCATGTGTGTGTGTTTGTGTGCGTTTGTGTGTGTGCGTTTGTGTGTTCATGAGTATGTGTGTGTGTGTGTTTGTGTGTATTTGTGCTCGTATATGTGTGTGTACGTGTGACTGTTTGTTTGCCTTGTCTCTGTTTGTGTTTGTGTGTGTATGTGTTTGTATGTGTGCGCGTGCGTGCGTGTTTTTATATGTATGCGTGTGTGCTTTTGTGTGTGTGTGTGTGTGCGCGCGTGTGTGTGACAGAATTTGTGTGTGTGCGTGCGTGTGTTTGTGTGTGTGTGGGTGTGTGCGTATACTTGTATGTGTGTTTGTTTGTGTGTATGTGTGTGTTTGTGTATTTATGTGTGTGTTGGTGTGTGTGTGTGTGTGCGTGTTTGCGTTTTGTGTGTGTGTGTGTTTGTGTGCGTGCGTAAATGTGTGTTTTTGTGTTGTGAGTGTGATTGTGTGTGTGTGTGTGTATGTGCTTGTATATGTGTGTGCGTGTGGGTGTGTGTTCGCATGTGTGCGTGGGTGTGTGTTTGCGTTGTGTATGTGTGTGTTTGTTTGTGTGTGTGTGCTTGTATGTGTGTGTGTGTGCGCATGCGTGTGTGAGAGTGTGTTCGTGTGTGTGTGTGCTTGCGGTGTGTGCGTGTGTGTTTGTGTGTGTGCGTAAATGTGTGTGTTTGTGTTGTGAGTGTGATTGTGTGTGTGTGTATGTGCTTGTATATGTGTGTGTGCGTGTGGGTGTGTGTTCGCATGTGTGCGTGGGTGTGTGTTTGCGTTGTGTATGCGTGTGTTTGTTTGTGTGTGTGTGCTTGTATATGTGTGTGTGCGCATGCGTGTGTTAGAGTGTGTTCATGTGTGTGTGCTTGCGGTGTGTGTGTGTTTGTTTGTGTGTGTGTGTGCGTGTTCGTGTGTGCGCGCGTGTGTGTGTGCATGCGTGTGTTGGTGTGTGTGTGTGTCGGCATGTGTGTGTTTGTGTGCGTTTGTGTGTGTGTGCGTTTGTGTGTTCATGTGTATGTGTGTGTTAGTGTGTAATGGTGCTCGTATATGTGTGTGTAAGTGTGAGTGTTTGTTTGCATTGTCTTTGTGTGCGTTTGTGTGTGTATGTGTTTGTATGTGTGCGCGTGCTTGTGTGTTTATGTATGTATGTATGTGTGTGTGCTTTTTTGTGTGTGTGTGTGTGCGCGTGTGTGACAGAGTTTGTGTGTGTGCGTGCGTGTGTTTGTTTGTGTGTATGTGTGTGTTTGTGTATGTATGTGTGTGTGTTGGTGTGTGTGTGCGTGTTTGCGTTTTGTGTGTGTCTGTGTGTTTGTGTGCGTGCGTAAGTGTGTGTGTTTGTGTTGTGAGTGTGTTTGTGTGTGTGTATGTGCTTGTATGTGTGTGTGCGTGTGGGTCTGTGTTCGCATGTGTGCGTAGGTGTGTGTTTGCGTTGTGTATGTGTGTGTTTAATTGTGTGTGTGTGTGCTTGTATGTGTTTGTGCGCATGCGTGTGTGAGAGTGTGTTCGTGTGTGTGTGTGCTTGCGGTGTGTGTGTGTTTGTGTGTGTGTGTGCGTGTTTGTGTGTGCGTGTGGGTGCATGTGTGTATATATTTGCATATATGGTGTGTGTTTGTGTGCGTGTTTGTGTGTGTGTTTTGGTTTTTTTGTGTGTGTATGTGCATGTATGTGTGTGTGCGTGTGTATGTGCGTGTGTGTATGTACGTGTGTGTGTGAGTGGTGTTTTAGTGTGTTTGAGTGTGTATGTGGTGTGTGTGTGAATGTTTAACTTGTAATCAACTTGTAAGTCTAATGGTTAACTTGTAAGAACTTTTAAGTCGAATGGTTAACTTGTAAGTAGTTTTTAAATCAAATGTTAAACTTGTAACAACTTGCAAGAAAGTTGCAAGTTCTCAGAAGTTAACTATTAGAAATCGACCCGGGTATCAAAAAGAAAACAAAAACGACTATTGTCCGAAAAATAGATCTCGAGCGTGTAGTGGGACCTCAAATCAATTGCAGCTTGCTTCAGTGGGGGGATGGAGTGCGGCTTAAAATTTTGAATGAGAAAGATTTTTAGATCATGCAAACTGCAAAAAGTAAAACTGTAAAATAAGTCACACACAAACACACACGTTTATAATAATTGCTTCTCCGCGAGAGCAAATGGAAAACATTGTCATTTCATGTGTTTTCAAACAGACCTATCGATTATACTTTTAGTTGTCACTATTTTCCGCTATGTAAGAATATATGCTTGCAACTATGCAGAAATTGATAGAAAATAAGTTGTTTTTATGTCCCCAGTGTTTCCAACGACAACATTTTGCATTTTCCAACATGAGCTGTCACATATATCATATTATATATTATATAAATGAGGTCTTAAAGTATTTAAACTCAGAATCCATTTATTGGATTTAATCCCTTGCATTCAATCCAGAATTCGTCAAACCGATAATTCGTTAATTCAATCAAATCATCAAATTCAATACAGTTAATGTTGGGCTTCAAAAAAACTTGTACCTTATTGTCTTTAAGATATGAACTTACTTTTAAACTGTTGTCCAATATTCTTAACCGAGATTTGCTGAGTGGACATTGAGTCAATCAATATCAAACTCTGAAATAAAATATAAGTGAAATCAAATGAAGTTTAAGTTACAAATTGGATGGAAGAAATTGTACTAATTAAGGAAAAGAAATATATAACAATTGGGAAAAGGAAAAGGAAAACTCTGAATATTTGGGAAAAGGGAAACGTTTACAGATGATAAGTGTATGCAAAGCGAAAACGTTAGAGATGACTCAGAGAACCAATTGAGTGTAAGATTACAATTACACGCAAAACTGAGCACGATCAATTGACAAGTGGTTACGCTGTTTTTGGCGGGAAAGCCAATTTCGTCTGTTTGATAATATAATTGAATATATCGTGGTGCTTTTCCAACTACAGAAAGCCCAGCTCTATTTGTCTGAATTAATGCTCAGTATTTAATGAAAATGAAATATAATTAAACATTTTCAAAGACATAGACTGCGGGTATGATGCAAGAAGGTCCTGAAGGCATGGATTGAAGGATTCAGGAATTCATTGATCAAAACTCAAGAACGCACTAATAGATCAGAAATATTTTTTTAAAATAACGGACAATTCAGGAATTCCAATGCAGTTTAATGAAATTTCTGAAATGCGTTTTTTAAGACGCCACAATTAATTCTTCTTAGCCTTGAAATCTTGATGCCAATTTATTCTGCTGACATTAGCTAATAAGAATTATGCAACAAATAAACAGTTCTCGGTTTTTGGCACTACTTTAGCTAGACACTGAGACACACCACGCTGACAAACCGCGAGTATGCAGATATATGCAGATATTGCATATACTAAAAACGCAAAAATTTGCCGTAACAAATCTAACGAAGTAGCAACTCTAATTTTTACGCTCCCCAATCTTGCAAAATTCACCAATTATGTTTTTTTGTTAGGTATGCAAAAAATATATTTTTTCAGCTCTTGCATCTCCTGAACTTCTACTTCTTGCCAAAAATTTTTTCTATTGTTTATTCTTTTTAAACATTTTTGCTGACAACCATATTGTTTTTCAGCAGTAGAATCATTATAAAAATATTAGGTTTTAGTCTCAATTGTATGAGGTAGTTTTCAACAATACAAAATAATAAAATTTGGTGATAAAACAATTTACCTTTAATGGTGCAAATTAGTATCTACGCTGAAATTTTACATTGTATGTTAGGTAAAGGGCCAAGGTGTGACCGCTCAAAGACGCGAATAAACCCAAGTTGTCGTCGAATGAGTTGAACTAATGTGAGATCTACTCTAAACTAGTTGAAGTGTAGTAATCAAAATTTTTCAGCAAAAATCATTAATAAGTTCTTTAGTTAGTTTGGCATATATTAGCGTAGATCTAACAAAATTTCATTATTTGCCAGCGTAGATCTAAAATAAATTTGTACAAATTCAACTTTTAACTTTCAATATTGTTTTTATGTCATTTAGCATTCATTGAGAATTGAATTTACACAAATTTAACAGTTAAACCTTAGTTTTGATCTTACAAAAATTGTAGACTGAAATTTATTCAACTTCGTTGCCGAAGATAGCCAATTGTTGGTTCCATTGTCGCTTATCGAGTTTATCGAAAAATTCCTTTGCAAATCTTTGCAGAGTTTCTTTGTTTGGACTGAACTGTGAGCCAAGTTTAATTGTGCAGCAACATCAACAATCAACGCCAGAAAAAAATAACGACAACAACAACAACAACAAATTCGAAAAAGTTCAACAGTAAAAAAAGTTGCAACAACAACAACACCATCATCAGCAACAAAAACAACAACAACAACAAAAACGAAAACACGTCAACAACAACAACAGAAAATACGTCAAGAATAAAGCAACGAATCAGAAAATCGACATCAACAACAACATCAACAAAATCAAGAAAAAGAGTGAAGAAAAAAAATAACAACAGCAAAAGAACTAAAAACATCATCCAAACCAACAACAACAACAACAACAACAAAAATGCAGGACATCAACAAAAACAAAAACAAGAGGAACAAAAACAACAAAAACCACGAAATCGATGACGGAAACAACAACACCAACAAAAATAGCGAAAATGACACCAGCAACAACAACTACAACAGAATTTAACACCAACAACAATAATAATGAGAGAAACAGCAATAACAACGCCATTATCAACAAAAACAAAATTAAAAGTTGGATTATCAGCAAATACGGGAACAACAAAAAACAAGCGAGAACATCAACCACGACAACAAAACAGAAAAAAAACAAAGGACAAAAACAGTAAAATCAACAAAAATCGCATCAACATAAACAGCGATATCAGCAAACAATAACCATGAAAGGAACAATTTGAACAACTCCAACAGCAAAGACAACAATTGGAAAAGCCAGATCATCAGCAAAAACTAAAGAAAAGCAACAGCAACAACAAAGGCGACATCATTAACAACACCAACAGAAAAACCAAAACAACGACATCGACAGCAACATTGAAGATAACAACCGTGGCAACAACAGTGACAATGACAACAACAGTAACAACAAAACGATAAAGAAAACCGCAACCAGAGAAGTAGGATAAAGTCCACAACGACAACAAAATCAAAGACAACATGAAGAAAGAGGTTAAAATTGTTTAGGGACGACAACAACAGCAGAAGCAGCCGCAAAAGTAACAAAAACAACAGCATCAACAACACCAATAACAAACAAAACATGAAAAACGTTGTAAATATTGTTTTGGTATCAGATCCACAATCAAAAACTTTCAAAAACGGGAATTAAAACTTTGAACAGTTTTTCGTAGACGGATAACACGACATCAAGTGACATGCTCGTTTTAATTATTAGTTAAAAACTATTTTTTACTATTCTTCAGTTAAAGTTTTTCTGGGCGTTTCATTTTCTTCATCAGTCTTAGATATTCAGCTCTCAAAAACTCATATTTTTTCCGACCCCTCTTGATGGGGGAGGAACTATATACTCAACTGTTTTTTTGTACAGACAATTTTGGCCGATGGATAGAAATAGATATATTCATCGTAAAAAGTTTTTAGTGGTATCATTGAAAAGCCCATCCGGCGTAGAATCTGAATAAAAGAGATTGTTTACCAATTTCATTTCCTAGAGTTGTTTATCGAGGTTTAAACTTTTTTTGATAATGAGACTGATTTGCGTTATTTTTATTCACATTTTCCGGAGATTTTATCTAAAATTTGTTCAATCTGTTAAAATATGTTAAAGTTGTTAACAATAGTGTTGTTGATTTGATCAAATGCAAAAAAGTATTGTGTACTATTTTGATTTTTTTTTGGCTAAAACTTGGGTAAGTATTTAAAAAATCAGCCTTTTTCATCAAAAATTACAACGAAAAATATCTTTTGGACCAATTTGATTAATTTTGCTGGAAATACACAACCAGAAAACTCCTAACACAATCTTTGTAAACTCCTAGGGGGCTAGTCCTACTTGCAAATCCATTGAAAGTTCTCAATCCAAAAAAAACATTTGGATTTTAATCAATCGGTCGTTTTTAACAAATTTGGTGTTTTATTTATGTTAGCTAAAGATCAGAACAGCTCAAATCGAAGCTCACTGGTGATAGGTCCAATTGGTTTCCTAATCAATTTTTTTTACTCGAACGATTGTGGATGTTTTGAACTTGGATTTTTCTCTTAATTGGTCAGCTTGTAGCTTAGTGTCAGCAAAGAAAGAAAGTTTCTTCCTTCTTTTGACCTAAAATATAATTTGTATTGGTGTTTTACGCGTTAAGTTTTATTTTTCTGGCTTTGATACTACCAGTTTAAACAAAAACTTTTTTACTTTTTGGCATTTGCACAATTTTCTTATTTCTTCATATTGTAAAAATATCAACAGTTCTTATATAAAATTACTGGCGTTCCAATTGAGGCACAATTGAACAAATCAAAATCTTTAAAAGTACAGATTATGTTTTAAACGCCTTCAACACAACTTTCTCGAAGAATTTAACTTTTTTTTTACTTTTGTCTTTAACTGTCGTTTTCACCTCGTCATTTTGTCGTAGGAAATTTTCTGGAGAATGAAAGGTCTCAGTGGCTTTTAATGCAGGATTAGATTGGTCTATATTTTGATTTGAGTAGATAGCTGATGACTTTCACAGCTTTGAAAACAATTGTTTAAGAAAACACTTTCCAACTTATATTTTTTTTCATGATATGTGCGTGTTTTGTTACCTATTCTCGTCAATTAGAGATCACATATGAAATTTTTGGCGTCCAAAGAAGTTGCAAGTGTGCAATTTCTTAAGTTTTTTTTAAAGATTTTGTTATGACAGTACTGGCTTCGGGTTTTTCGCAAAAAAAGTAAATTAATTTTCAATTTGTGTCAAAATTTGACGTTTTTGTAAGCGTAAGACATATTCTGAGTAATTACAGGTTTCAAAGGCTTCCTTCGGAAGAGTAAACGAACCCATTTATCTATTCCATTCTGTATCTATTGGTTTTTATGACTTTGAAAATAATTGTTTTCGAAAAACACAAAAGAATTTCTTAACCTTACCATATTTTCGCTTTGTTGTCAACCTTTTACCTGGTCTCATTAATGAGAGTGTACACTTCATAATATTTGTTTTCGCAAAAAGCGCAAATGAACATATTTTTAGGGGCAGGAAATGGCTCCGACAACGTCTTCTCACAAGTTTCATTTGAGTTTTTTTGTTGTCTCTATTTGATGTTATTTTTGTAGCCACAAGAAAAAGATTTCTTAATAAAAACGAACCTCATCAATCTAATGCGGCATTTTTTAAATCCACTGACATGTTTCCGCTGGAGGCGATATTTTTGTTCATACACAGTTTTTTTGGAAAAATTCTTGAATTATTGGGGTTTTCTATCTGTTCTAATATGGATGTGCGGGGTTGGAACCTTGTGTGCAAACGCACATTACCGCCTCCTTGTTCGTACTATCCAAAAAATGTCTTGTACAGTTGTCGCTCTAAACAAAATTTTGATGCATCAGCAGATATCAAATTGAACTTGCCTTCAATTTTATATGAGGATGAATGATTTTCATTGAACTTGTTATTAGTAGAGCATGGGTTGCGAAGTCAGTGGGCATAAGACATATTCTGAGTAATTACAGACATCGAGGGTTACCTTCGGACGATTAGACGAACCCACTCAGTTATTTCATTTTGTATCTAATGGCTTTTATTACTTTGAAAATAATTGTTTTCGAAAAACACAAAAGTATTTCTGAACTTTACCACTTTTTCGCAATTTTGGCAACTTTTTATCTGGTCTCAGTAATGAGCAGTCACATACCACATTATTAGTTTTCATAAAAGACGCAAACGTTTATTTTTAAGGCGAAGAATATGGCATTACGGCTTCAACATCGTCTTCTCATAAGTTTCATGTGAATTTTTGTTTGTCGTCTCTATTTGGTCTTTTTGGAGCTGCAAGACAAATTGAATAAAGAGAGGTACCAATGCTCTCCTATATAGGCATCGGTGATAATAAAATGTTTACATAATTTCAGTTGATATCTAATGGTTTTCCGTTCTTTGAAATTAAATGTTATAAAAAAATATAAAAATTTATTAAATTGCTGTTTTTTTTTGTCTGATTGTGACCGAGCCTTATTATGGACTGGTGCCATATCTTTTTTTAATAAAGTACAAGTTATTTCGCTCGGTTTAAATTTAATTTGACGTATCTTGACTTTGTTATTAATTTTTTTAAAAAAATGTGCATAAAGTTTTGGATGTAATTGTTGTTTGTTGTTGTTGTTTGAATTTTTTTCTCGTCTCGCGCCGCTTTTTTAATAATAGCAAATCACATCAATCTATCGCGGCATCTTCTACTCCACTGAAGTATTTGCGTTGGAGGCGATAATTTTGTTCATACATTTTTTTTTGAAAAATACTTGCTCATGTGGATGTGCGGATTCGGAACTTTATGTGCGAACGCATATTACCGGGCCTCCTTGTTTATACTGTTCCCAAAAAATTTCATACTGTTTTTGCGCTAAATAAAGTTTGGATGCCACAGCTGATTTCAAACTGAACTTGCCTTCATTTTTATATGAGGATTAATGAAACTCATTGAACTTGGAATTAGTAGATTAGAATTTGCGGTTCCCAAAATTATCCTTATGCACTTATAACTATAATAACGGTACTAAGAAGTTTATCTTCAGAGAGATGCCTTTTAATTATTGAATATGTAAAATTATCATGCAACTGGTCACAAAACTGTTCTACAGCAATTTTTCAGTTGAACTGAAAAAACTTGTTGCATCTGACGGAAAGTGGACAAATTCATACATTGACTCTTTTCTACTGTTCTGTTTTGTTCTTAGATTTCGTACTGTGGTTCTGGACGAATGTCCGAATAGTGTTGGAAAATCCTCAGCATCCAATTTTTAACGTGGCCGAGTGAAACTTCGGCTTGTCTTTCGTTTTGTTTCAGTAGCGCAGTTAAAAATGAAAGAAGGACCAGTATATCTTATAAAAATTTTGAATGCAGGTTTCAAGATTTGCGATTTTTTTTTAAAAAAAACAAAAAAAATGACGAATGTGAACTCTTCCCCATGACATTTCCCTTCTCTATAACATATATCTATTTCCCCAACATACACTCGCACGCAATCACACCGCATCTCCTGCAAAATCTTTAGAAGTTGTGCTACCCATATGGATATAGTTCCTCCTGTTTGCGCAACCCTGCAACCCAAGTTCAAATCCCTTTTGCCCGACACCGATGGCTCTGAACAGATTATTAATCAGCTACACACTTATTATAGGTTCATTTTATCATTTAATAATACCAGAGTGAGGAGTCAACGCTAAAAATTGCTAACAATGTAAGATTTGCGATGAATGAGGCGAAAGAAGTAAATTTCAGTTGTTTGCTCACAAAGATAGGTGTAAGTATTGCATCGTCTGCGCTCACCTGCCGCATTTCTCATTGCTACAAAAATCCGCTCATTTTTGGTCTTATTTTAATTTCAAATAAACAAAATTATCACTTGACCAGAAAACTGAGCTAATATTGTAACGTAGAATTAAAATTTCAAATATGATGAATTATATTTACTGAAAATATTCAAAAAGTTAAGGAATGGCTAGCATCTTGCACAATCTGCTAATTTGGAGCTATTAAGTACTAGTTATTTAATTACTACATTTTTGGAATTCATGGTGAAGTATATTTAAAAAATATAAGCACACTACTACTTCAGGAGCAAAAGTAAATTAGAAACTTTATTTACAATAGGAAAAACAGGTGTGAAAATTGAAGCTGAATTTGCATTTAATCCAATGCCAATCACTAAATGTTTCCTTTTTTCCGTGGGAAAACTTTTGGGTTCCGTAGATATGAGTATGAGGAAACTAACTCATTTTTGCACTCGCAACTGGCGGTCCG
The DNA here is from genome assembly GCF_964194025.1 of Convolutriloba macropyga. Classification (NCBI taxonomy): domain Eukaryota; kingdom Metazoa; phylum Xenacoelomorpha; order Acoela; family Convolutidae; genus Convolutriloba; species Convolutriloba macropyga. Next base: position 12,758,781 of record NC_134473.1, on the reverse strand, counting down.
TACAGTCCAACAAGATGCAGCAGCAAGGGATGAAAAATTGTTGTGAACCCTCACAAATGGTCAAAATATCAAAAAGAGACGGGTACATTAACACCGATTGTAGAAAACTTTTTCAATGAAAGGTTTTTAAAAAAAAACGAAAACCGAACCCCTGTTCTGTTTTACAACTAATAGAATATTTCCAGTTTATGTTAAATGCTGAGCAAAAACGGCAACACCGCAAGAAAAAAACTAATAGGGTTTTTGTCAATTTTGGCCAGGAAAATATGACAGCACCGACATAAAGTTCTCAACTAGGGTTCTACAAAAGGGAAAAGGAAACACTTTTCATATTTTGTTCATTGCCGGTTACTACAGTGAGGTTATTTCAACTTTATTAGTGGGAGCCGGCGGTTCAGAGGATGTTGTGAGCAGTTTGAGCTCGTCGGCTAGTATCCTTGTGATGTGTATGGCCTCCTTGGCCTCTTCAGAGTTTATGTGTTCCAGTGCCAGCTGGGCTGCCTCTCTCACTGTACTGATGACGTCATTCCTCCACACCCTCACAAGGTCATTCACTTTCTCTGTACACTTAATACGACCTGATGCAAAAAGCCAAGAATTATTGTAATAACAAACAATGAAATTTTCTTGAAACTTTTTTTTGAAAAAAATAATTAGCAACATCAAATTTTCAGTCCTGGAAATGATGTCTGGACTTTGCGATCAGAATATCAGTCAGGCTAATGATAACAAAGCTGATATAGCCTAGCTGAGATCAGACATGAAACCAAGCTATGATCCAAATTTTCAGACATAGTTGAGCTATGATCAGATCTTCCCAGACAAAAAAGATCTCTGGCCGGACTTGATGTGAAAACTGGGTAGTTTTTGCACTTGAAACTATCATCAGTAACGATATTTTGAGAAGCAATTTTTGGAAATGCATATCATACCGAGCGGCAAAAAATTCTGTATTGAAGTCCAATTGTTATACATGAGAAAATGAGAGACGTTAACCGATTGTGCATAAAACTCAAAATCAATAAGTTATTGATTTGCGATGGGAAATTTGAATCTTTGATTTTAATTTTAGAGGAAATACCGTTTCTGGCTGACAATTATTTTGATTTGTTATTCGTCGTGTTGTAGCAGTCCCCAATATAGTAAATACGAATAAGCGTTGGAATAAAACGTTGAATAAACATATAAACAATACGTTGGAGAAACGACTGAAGTTTTAAATATTGGACTGTAAAAATTGTCAAACTGTAATTGCTTGATAAAAAATGTCTATGGCCAGATTGTTTGTTTTCATTAACACCCGAGAAAAAAAACACTTGTAATTAACGCTCAAACGCCTTCATATCTTTGAGTTTTTGCGGGGTCATTAAAACGTTAGTGGCGGCGTACACGTTTTTAGAGTTTCATAGTGTTCTCTCTCTCTCCCTCTCTTTCTCTTTCGTTTTTGTTCTCTCTCTCTCTCTCCTCTCTCTCTCTCTCCTCTCTCTCTCTCTCTCTCTCTGTCTGTCTCTGTCTCTGTCTCTGTCTCTTTCTCTCTCACTCTCTGTGTTTGTGTGGGCGAGAGTGTGTCTCTTTCTCTCTTTCTCTCGTTTCTCAATCTCTCTCTCTCTCTCTCTCTCTCTCTCTCTCTCTATCTCTCTCTCTCTTCTCTCTCTCTCTCAATCTTCCTCTCCGCCTCTCTCTCTTTCTCTCTCTCTCGCTCTCTCTCTCTCTCTCCGTCTTTCCATCTCCATTTCCCTATCTCTCTCACTCATTCGTTTTCTCTACCTTTTGAGTTATAGCATTTGCCCTTGTATAAAATAAAAAATAAAAATTTTATTAGTCTTATTTGTAGGAAAGGTTTTTGAATTCAAATACATTACGGCAAAAACGACCGAAGAAGCCTCTTAAGTGCCAAAGATATCAGACCAGAATACTGCCGGAGTGAAAAGAATCTTGGCACATTTTGCCACGACCTGCAAAATGCTGATTTTAAAAATCGTGTTGGAAAGCCTTGATAAGTAAATTTCAAATTTCAAAAGATGAATCTGGACGTGTTCTGTTAATATCTTGTTAATATATCTAATTTCTTGAGACACAAAAAAATAGCAAATTTCATTTTATCTTGATGTTTTCTCGCCAGAAATTTTAGTATAGGCTTGCAAAGTTAAATCAAATTTTGTTTCTTTGGCCTGGTTAAAAAAATTGGTGAAATTTTATTTGTGCAAACCAATTATTCCAAACGTGTCAATTGGTTATTGGTCAACCGAAGAACATTAGAAGTTTTGATAAGTCTTGAAAACATAATAGAAAAATGTTCTTTTCAGAAGTCTATTCTATTTTAATTTAATTGAGTGCAACCAACGATTTCGGGGTTTTCAGTTGTTTTCTGAGAAAACAAATGAATGCGTCCGAGCATGAAATGAGCTAAAAAATATCGGAAATTTTCTAAAACATCTGGTAGAACAATCTGATCCTGCTTGATAACCACACAAAAGCTGTTGAAGATTCGATATCATCTCAAAAAATAAATTGGTGACAAAGGTCCAAGATTCTCGTTTTGATAAAAGTATATGGTGGCATCAAGTATTTTAATTTTCAAATGCCAATAAATTCTGTGCGTACGCATATATATGTTTGCGAGCGAACGTAGAATAACCTTTGATCAACTCCCTAAAACGGAAACCATGCCATAACGTTGCATTTAATATAATTTGTCACTGTTGTCCACGACTACTCTTAACAATGTGTCAATTAAACATAAAAAATTGCGAACTTAAAAAATTTTGAGGGCCCTGCATTACTAATTGCGGACTGAGAAGACAAGTGGCAACTAGTTTTTGTCAATACGATAATGGCACTGGAGAGAATTTTTTAAATCGCTTCATGAGTAATTAACAGAAACTAAAGAAAATTATGGTGAGGTAGTTTATGCTTTTATTACTAGTTTCTACAATTGTCTATAATTCACTGAATTTCTATTGGGCCGGTAATTACTAGTGACGCAAAATATTTTTTTTTTCAAATTTCACTTCAAGTCAAAAAATTTTAAGTTTTTGGCAACGGAAGTCATTCGCTTTCAATTCGCAATTAACTGCTACTAGTCAAAAGTAATTTTATAATCGTTTTACTGAAACAAGTTTTCTAAATTTGCAATCATGTCAGATTTTCAAAACTTTCGGGGATTCTATAATATGATTATAGGATTATGTAATCGTTTTAGTACTGAAAGAGACTGCGTGGTAAATCCAGGAATAACTTTCTCTCGAATCATTGAGAAATTTGATATATACGATCGTCGGAGTAAGTTTTGTCAATTAATATCGACCGCCCGGCGCGAGTCTTTGAGTTTTAAGATGTTTTCACTCGACGCCTAAACGTGAATCTTAGCCAGGCCCAGATAAAATGTTACCTAATGCGACGCAGGAGCTCTCTCTGACAAGTCTGTCCTTGTCTTTGAGGAGAGTTGCCAATCTGTCGGCGGCCCTCTGATCTCCCTCGTCTACAACTTTGGCCAGAGTGACTGCAGCTGTGGCTCTCACATTCGGGTCCCTGTCTCTCGTCAGATCCATCAGGGTCTCCTGAGCTGCACGGCTGTTATACTACAAACACAAACCAATAAATTAGTACACTTAACACCGCTAAAAGGCGAAAGTTGTACACTTTTGGTACTGTAAATAAGTGCATGGAGTAACTGGTTGAAATGGTGCGTGGAAAGTTTATATGCAGAAATCTATCTTGCGGAAAATATATTTTCGCGGAAATTATGCAGAAAATCTCTTATTTCGTATTTCCCGTATTTCTAATATATTTGACATGACCATTCCACCCGGCAAAGTAAGTGTGAACAAACATACAATCAGCAAAGAAGTCTGAAAAAAATATATCTTATAAAAAAGCGTTTCAAGTTTTGTGGTATTGTTCTATTTTTGACTGTTATTAGTTATTTTATTATTTGTTGATCAATTTGTTTGAGTATAAAAAAACACTCTAAAATTGGCTTAAAAAATCGTCCTGTTTAATGTCTTGTCTGCTCAAGAACCTACCAATTCTTCACAAAATTGAAACAACTTTCAATCATTCTCAGTTTCAGCAATAAGTTTGGTGTGGAAACTAAAGAAAAAATAAATTTCGATATTTGGTTGTCTTCCTTGAAATGAATAGCTGGTAGTAATTGCACGTAGATAATAGTTGGCAAGAACAGGTGGGTTTTAGTTATAATTGAACATTCTTTCAACATTTACATTAGGGTTACATATTAAACATATTACAAAAACTCTTAGAGGGAATATCACGAAGAAAGTATTTTGAATAAGAAACTGAAGAAAATCACAGTGTTGAAAATCATCTAAAATTAGCCCGAAAAAAATAATTGCACTACCTTGTTTGCTTAATGTAGCATCTTGTAAGAAGTGTGACACTGGTTTCGATTCGCCTTCGATTAATGAGAAACTGCTCAAAACTGGTATGAATAAACAATGCTGGGCTAAAAAAGCCATAAAATATCTTTGCCGGACTTTTCTGAACAACTGGAAATTTGCGTGAAATTTTATCACGCTGGATCTTTCCACAGCCCAAAAAGTCAAGCTAAATGATAAGCCGGAACTAAGTTTTGTCACTCTGCACTTTCTCTGGATCCAAAATGTTGTACTTAAATTTTGCTCGTCCAAAACTGGTAGGAGAGTCAAGAAAACGTCTGCTCATGAGTCTTTTTTGACCAAACATGACAATAAGGCTCAGAAATGTGCATTCGCACATGATGTTCCGACTCCACTCAACCAAGTTATGACTTAATTGGCCATCAAATGAGGAAGCGAAAAATGTATAAAAATAAGTTAATGTTCGAAAATAATTAGTGTATAATAATGTAGTTAATAGCGTAGTTAATAATTGTGCATTAAAAAATCACTTTAAGATTAAACAACTATACAAATAAAACAAAAACACATTAGCGGGCCGATGATAACTGCCATTAATGGGAGCAAGAGATAAGACAGACAGCCGAACCAAATAAAAACAACAAGCATTACTTCTGATCAAAAATTATTGTCTATTTCTTTTTTTAAAACTTATGAAAAAACAATTGCATCAGATAAAAACTATAATAAATCAAATTACTTGTAAGTCACCAACTGGGCATGTTTTTCCATTGATAATAATTAACAACTAAGCAGAAAACAAAAAGTGCAAAAAATACGTTTATAAATTTTAAAGGCAAATTCAAAGTCCTGAAAGCCATTAGCTGTCAATTGAAATCGTTCGATGGCTTCACTCATATCTTTATATGAAACCATTTAGATTTTTTAATATCCCGAATGTCAAATGACAACAAACAAAAAACCAAAAGAGGCATTAATCAAAAAGTCAAATCAACGGTTTCGAAGCCTGTTAAATCACAATCTATTCACCAAAAAATTGAATTAAAACAATTGCTTTTTTCCACGCCATTATTGTGATGTGCAACTTGTCAAAAAAGTTTGAAAATTCGTAGTATCAACGCTAAAAACACCATTATTTAAATAATGAAAAAGCATTTAAGATTGAATTTTAACATAAAATAAATTTATGGAGTACTTCGCTCAAAAAATTCAGATAGTACACTGGAGGTGTCAAATCTCAAAAAAATCATTACATCTTTTAAAACAGAATTTTTAAAATGTTAGACAAATCAACCCTGAAATTTCAAATAAAGAACTGATAAATATAACAACCAATTACTGCCCAGGAAGCCAATTGAACACGTTAGTGAGACAAAGTCAAAAGACTGCAAGTTAACAATAAATACAGTTAGAACTCAAATTTAACGAACAATTCTAGAACTCAAATTTAACAAACAATTTTACGCAATTGGTGTTGAAGCAAAAATAATGCTTTCCACTGAAATTAATACGTCTTCTCATTGGCACTCATTTGAACGTCAAATTGTTCTGTCAGTTATTGAGGTTTGATTTGAAATCATACTGGCTTTTAGCTAAAATAAAGAAAATAATGGAGGCAAAAATATTTTTTAAAAATATCTAAAGTGCGCAATCACAGTCCGAATTATTATTGAACTATTAAATTCCACGAATAGATCAAAACTGTTCCTGATGTTTTGCTTCTCCAATAATACCAAACGTGTTTGGTCCGAAATAGCTAATTGGAATTTGTTTGATCCGAAATAAGTAACTTCCGCAATAGCTAATTGGACAAAAAAACTTCATTATATCAAAAAAAAATCTTTTTTTGGGTACTTGTGGATTTATATTACCTAAAAAAAATTATGGATCAACTTAGAGCATGAGATAAGGGAGTTTTGTTACTAGCTCCATCAATACCAAATTATCCCTTTGATTTATTCTATTAAGTCAGAACGCTACAGAAAGAACAATCGCTGGCAAAATTCTAGAAATCATTAAAAAATCTGAAAAACAATTTGACGGTGCCATAAAAACTATGAGCTTTACTCAAAAACAATATTTAATTGCTGAATCTGGTTTAAATATAAATGAGGCCTTTTTGTTGTCGAATTCTCAAATGGAAACTTTGAAACTGTCTGTTATTGGGGCGAAAAATTGCAAAAAAATATTTAAAAATTGACAAACTCAAAATACAATTCGAATCCTTTGTTGATGGAGAAAATAACAATGGGACTATAGCATTCGTTTTCCGCTCGCATGTTAAAAACGGATTTGTTCCAAAACAGTGTGGTATAGTTTCTAAGCAAACGAAAATAATAATAAATTATGCGTTTTTTGTAAATATCAGTTTAAACTAGCGAAAGACCGCAAAAATCTTATTTTCAGAAAAACTCCTCAGGAACCGCAGATACACTTAGCTATTATCTGAGTAAATTAATATTTTTTCAGCTGTTTTTATGTCTGAACCACCGGTCCAACTTGACAAAGTTGGCCAAATAGGCATAGTTGATGCCATTTGTTTGTGAAAAGGAAAAAAATACTGAGTTTTCGATAGCCTTGTTGGAACTATAGCCACAATAGTTGGTTCAAACTGTGCACCAAGCCCCTTCTATCTTTAAGGTTAAAGTAAGTCTATCGTTAACAATTTTTTTATGTTTTTAGAAAAATTGATCAGAGTTTAAGCAAAAATTACGAGAAATATGAGCAAAACAGAGGAAGTTAGTCTAACGTTCACAAATCTTTAAACCTCCGTAACACCTGGGAAAAAGTGAAAGTCAAGAATACCTTTTTAATTTGAAATTCCGCGCTTGACAAGCGTTTTAATGATGCCACTCACAACCCTGTGTGATGAATATACCAATCGGCCAAAATTGACTCAACAAAAAAAGTGGGTCGGAACAATATGAAGTCTCTATCACTATTGGTATCTGTGTCGCGTAAAGCTTAGAATAGAATAGGTGCAATTAAGAACTTCGTCTCAAGTTTTTAACTGGACCTGTGAAAACACCATTCTCGACCTAAAGGGCCTATAATATTATTTGTGCTCAATTTTTTTTCAAAATTTTGCTCAACTGTTTCTTTCAAAATCTAATTTTGGTTTGCATTTTCCCCCCAAACACCCCCCCCCCCCCCAGTATACTCATCGGGTCTTTTAATAAGTTGATGTCTGGATTATGGCACAAAATTACGGTGGTAGACAGAGGGAGGGTTGATGTGTGACCTCTTTGAGTTTGTTGATGGCGTCTAATCTGACAGTAGATTGAAGGGAGAACACCTCACTGATTGCAGAGTATTCGGCCACATAGCTGGCCAGTCCAAACCACAGTCTCTGATCCTACACACAAACTTATCGCAAGTCGTGTAGAATCTTTAAAATTTCTGACAAATCAGAACTTGCAAGATCTTATATAAACTAGTCGGGTCAGAATAAGACCTGGTAACATCTCGTACAGACGAATAGTCAGGCAAAAAAGTCATTGAAAGGTGTCTTGTTGGAAATTATCAAATAATGAGTCGCCCGACTATGACTTTGTATTTTACCAGGTCTTATTGTGTTTATCTGATAAGTTCTTGTAAGTTCTTACAAATTCTGATAAGTATCTCATTAGATCTTGTACTACAAAAATTGGGAAAATTGAATTATCATCATATAAGAACTCATACTAATTTTATGGAAACTTTCTCGATAAAAATTCACCTAAGGAAGAATTTGAATTGAAAACTGATAGCGTGAAAACTTAAATAAGATCTTACCGAATGAAAACTCCCGAACTATATTGCGGACCCAATGAGAGCACATTTTTGATTGCATAAAATATTTGAAGTTAAATATAGGTGATATAGTTGCTGCCAAAAAGGCCCCCCACCAGACTAGTGTAGCGTGGAGCACTGAAAATCGTACTCAAAAGTAATTTCCTCTTGTGTTGTGTAACGATATGATAGTGAGCAATATGATAAGCAGCATCTTTTTAAAAAAAATTTAAATGTCGTTACATCCGAAGTAAGAACACCATTTATTGTGCATAGTTGAATTCAAAAATTTAGATGGTGAAATGAAACTTGATTCTGAAAAGTATGAGCCCAGTACCATGTGTAGACAGGTTATAAGCGTGCGATCATTTTTGATTATCATGTAATGATTACCCGGGTCGAGATGTCAGCGCCGTTTCAGCGCATCTTTTTGTGAGAAATGCGCTGAAATTATGTAGGAAATGCGCTGAAATGCGCTGAAATTTTGAGATGGCGCTGAAACTTTTAAATTTCAGCGCACCTTCGGCGCATTTCTTACATAATTTCAGTGCATTTTCATCTCATTTTTTACATAACTTTCAGCTCCTTTTCAGCGCATATCTTACAAAGTTTCAACGCATCTTCAGGCATTTCTTACATGATTTCAGCGCGTTTTCATCTCATTTCTTACATAACTTCCAGCACCTTTTCAGAGCATTTCATACAAAGTTTTAGCGCATCTTCAGTGCATTTCTTACATGATTTCAGCGCATTTTCAGCCCATTTCTTACAAAGTTTCAGCACTTTTCAGCGCATATCAGCGCATTATTATGTAAGGTTTTTGCGCTGAATTTTTTGAAAATTGAGCGCATTTCAGCGCATTTCTTACATAATTTTTGGAAATTTTCTCGACCCGGGTAATTGATACAACCATTGATTTAAGCGGTGATCTTATTTACCTCGCCTTCATCGTGATCGCCATGCTTAAAAAGGTTGACGATTGTAGCTAATAAATTTTTTGAAAAATTCATAATAATAATATAAAGCTAGAATTGTCTATGGTTGTCGTAATAACTAAAAAAGTTTAAATTTAAAAATTTCAATTTACTTTTATTGCGTTTATGAAAAGTCGTTTTTAATAGAAATTTCACAAAATGCAAATTGAAAAAAAATATATATTATTTTTCTAAGAAAACATTGAACAATGATAAATCAGAAATTCTAAAAATGTCTGGATAAAAATCCGAAATTCACCGTACCTGCTTCCCAGTTGAGCAGAACTTAATCAATTTGTCCCTGTTAATAACTGGATTGTCCAAATTTGAGGTCTCGATCAACTCCCCTTTAAGCACTTGCATGAACCAATCAGCGTCTTTGTCACCTGTGCAAAACTTGTCCAGGTGTTTCTTGAACTTCGACCTAAATTTCTCTTCAAAGAGCTCCCATGACGCCTCGCTCTTTTTCTGCCCAATACAATCATTCCAAAATAGCTCGGCTGAGACGTCAAATATGATCTCTTTCTGATCATCAGCATCTTCTTCGATAACTTGAGAGCTTCGCTGTCGTCTGAACTTATCAAGTGTGTGCCACTTTCTAGTTTTGGAGGATTTGGACCCTTTGGAATCTTTCTTCTTTTTGTCCTCCGATTCTTGGAACAGGTTCAGTTCTTTAAGTAGCCGCTTGATGTTGTCTGCAAGTTGCTCTGCTGCCTGGCGCATGCCCTAAATGATAAGTTCTAAGTGGCACTGCACTAATACTTTTACCTGGGTCAAAAAGTTATCGAATCAAGACTTAACTCGTCTCCAGTATCAAATCTGTATTCAGTTCAGCATTTAAAAATTATTCTGTCTAAAATATTGTAATAGGCGAAAGTCAAACACGAATAATTGAATGGCGACCAATAGAATAGTTTTTGAAGTCACAAAATGGTTTCATACCAGTATTCAGATATCAATAAATAGTCTTTGTTTGTTAGTCTTTGATAATTGAAACAAATTTAAGGTTTAATATCCCAGGTTTAGGTCCAGACCCAAATTGAGCTATGATCAGATTATGCAGACTGAAATGACCTCTGATCAGACTTTCCAGACCGAAGTTACCTCTGATCAGACCATCCAGACCAAAATGATCTCTGACCAGACCGAATCCAGACCACTGTCCAGACTATAGTGCCCTTATGATCAGACCGTCTTCAGACCATGGTCCAGACTCAATTTCAGACCATTGCCCAGACTTTAATCAGACTATGATCAGACTAAAGTGCGCTAAATAGTCTGATCAGAGAAATATTTTAATTATGAACAAATCTCTTAATTTTGCTATAATATATTCATTTCATAAAAACTGGTATTTGCAGTATTAAAATCATCTAAGGAAAAACCAATTCTGAAAATATTGCTAATGAAAACGACACCTAACTGTTGAGAAAAAAATTTTATTTACCATAACCCTTAGTTCATATTTCTGACTCACTGTGTGGTACGGTTGTACCATATTAAGTTCATGTTTCATTACTTAGTACTAATTTAATTTACGTTTGCCCTTGTCAGGCTAAAAGTCACATTTCACATATATTTAATTTACCGCCGACTAATAAGTCAACTTTTCAGTTTTGTTCATATCTCCCACTTTTGATTACTTATTCATTCTCTGGAATCTTTTTACTGAATTCAGTTGCATTCAATCTACTCTGTTTTGCACTAAGAGCAATCCTATCGGATTTGAGGAGGAATTCCCCCTTCAATAATTTTGTCTGCAATCGCAGCACGATTGCTAAGTAAATCTAAAAGTAGTAATCCCACAGCTTAGTAAAACTTGGATTCGCACCTCGAATCCATTCAACAAATTCTAAGTGGATTTGTGACACGAATTGTATCTCTACAGTCAGGGATATCACATGGCGCAGTCAGCAACTAAAGAACGTGCATTCCTGGGAATCGAGCCCTTTTGGGAAAAACCAACACTTGAACTTCCTTTGCGATGGGATCGATGGCAGATCATGCTGAAATTAGCTATCATGGCTAATGAAGGCATCTCAATTGATATTCTTCTTGGAGATCCGCCAGACAAAGTTACTCTACCTCCAGAGCTCATATACGAAATCGACAATGAAAACAGCACAGCTCAAAGCGAACGAGATCGACGAATCCGTAATGAGCAGATGAAGAACTCGTGGTTAAACCATTGTCAGAAAATAGAACTCGTAGGTATACTATGTGGTGCAAAACCCTGGAAATATTGTGATAACAAAGCCTTCTCCTTAACGTATCTCAGTTTGGGAATGGAGGGTCGACGAATATTTGGTTCCCAAGAACCAAATATACAGATTGATCGAGTAACAACAAAGGCCCTCTGGGAAAGTCTTGACAGAGTGTTTACTAAACAACGAAAAATCACATTTGACCGTTACACTTTTCTCACTAGAAAGCAAATGAACGGAGAGCCTGTGGAAAAGTTCTATGGTTGCCTTCGGGAATTATCTTTGAATTGCGATTTAGGAAGCCACGAGGAGTCGATCATTCGTGACGTCTTCATAGCTAATATGCAAGATGGCGAAATCCAAAGAGAATTGTTAAAAGAAACACGAACGGCTAAAAAAGCTCTTGAAATTGCTATGAACATTGAAATGGGAATAAAAAATCAACTAAAAATATTTGGGTCTCCAGCTTCGACAACTACAAAGGAAATTACAAGTCAGATGATAAATAATGTTCAGGGATCGTGGAATAGATCACGAGCGTCGACAAACCAGTTTGTCAAGCCAACAATTTGTCCAAATTCTGGCTATGGTTGGTCCCCATTTCATAGACAAAAATGTCCTGCCGTGGCAAGAACTGTAAAAACTGCGGAATCGCTAACCACTTTGCAAAAGTTATTCGAAAATCCAAAGAACCTATTAAACCCAAACCCAGAGTAAAATATGTAGACGACTCAATTTCAGAGGCGTATACAGTCGGTACGTCAGCAACAGCGGCCGAACAAGTCAACAATATAATTAAACTTTTACAGCAGCAGAGCATCGACGACGCGAACTATGACTCGGACTACGATGATTTCGATGATAATTTTGTAGCGGCGATTTCAATTCAAAATAACGTTCGTGAGGTAGAACCAGTAAATTTAGAAATTTGTGTCTGGAATACAAAAACAAAGGCATTGGTGGATTCGGGAAGCGTGTGTACTATTGTAAACAAAAGTCTAGCAGACACAGTAGTGTCCGAATGCAATGAAAGCTATTGGGTACAGTCACCAAAAATACATGATTTGAAAACTTTCTCTAATGATATAATCAAGATTGTTGGCGTGATCAATACATCAATCGAATGTAATGATTGGATAGCCACGGGCGTTGATGTAACAGTGGTGGAAGACGGTCACAGACCTATCATTGGACGAGATCTTTTTCCAAAGCTAGGTTTTTCTCTTACTCAGTTGAAACAAGTTGCAAATATTGATCAAAACCAATGTCTAATCAAGAAACAGATTGCATTTGATTTTCCAGAACTCGTCACCCGAATCGGTAAATCTTTAAAACACTCAGTAAAATCAACATTTCACAAAGAATTTACACCTACACATCAAAAAGGACGACGAGTCCCAATTAACTTACAACCACTAGTGAATTTAGAGCTTAAAAAATTACTTGACGAAAAACACATAATAAAATTAAACAGTTGTGCAGATAAAAATTTTATTTCACCTTTAGTAATTACAGTAAAAAGAGACAAAACAGTTAAACTAGCCTTAGACTCCAAAATTTTAAATAAATCTATCCATAAAAATAAATACCAAATGCCGAATATTGATAATTTAATTGACACGATTCAACAAAATTTGAACACATCCGCATCACAAGAAACAGCATATTTTTCAACCTTGGATTTGAAGTACGCATACAGTCCACTCAAATTAGACCCGAAAACAGCTCGGCATTGTAACTTCAATATCATTAGCGGTGAGAGAACTGGTACGTATCGCTTTATTACCGGTTTCTACGGATTAACTGATATGCCAGCAGCATTCCAGAAAGTAATGGACTATACTTTAGTCGGACTCCAAAATACTTATTGTTTTCTGGATGACATTATAGTGGTTAGCCGTGGTTCTAAAGAAAACCACTTAAACTTATTCTATAAATGCTTATAGAAATTAGATGAGGATAATTTACGAATAAACTTACCTAAATGTCATTTCGCAAAAACAGAAATTGAATGGCTAGGACATAAATTTAGTCAATCAGGAATTGCACCACTTGAGTCAAAAACAGCGGCAATCGCTTCTCTATCAGCACCTAAAAACCTAAAACAATTACGATCATTTTTAGGTTCCGTTCATTACTTAGGAAAATTTATTCCTAATCTATCACAATTATGCCACCCTCTGCAACCATTATTAAAAAAGATTACAAAATTTGTTTGGAATACTGAGTATGAAACTCACTTTCAAGCAATTAAAAATAAAGTCGCCAATGCAACAGAAAATACACATTATAATCCGCACTTGGAAACGCGAATCAAATGCGATGCTTCTAGAGCGGGACTAGGAGCAGCTTTAGAACAACGCGCACCTACAGGTTGGCATACAGTTGCATTTGCGTCTCGTTTCCTCAACTCAAACGAGGAACGTTATAGTGTTAATCAACTTGAACTGTTAGGGGTTGTGTGGTCTGTAAATTATTTTAAATATTATTTGATTATTTGTTTGGCAAATCATTCACAATCTTTACTGATCATCGAGCACTACTTTCAATTATGAAAGAACATCGTTCAAATAAATCTTACAACAGTAGAGTAACACGTTGGATCGATCGTCTTTTACCTTTTGATATTTAAATTGAACATATACCAGGTGCAAAAATGGGGCTGGTAGATTACATTTCCCGCCAACCAAATCAAGAAGCAAAAGTTACAAACAAATATGATGAGGAATTTGCGGTAGCAACAATTACCCGCATTCGTGACGCTATTGCTGCAATTTTTGTAAATACCACACCACAAAACTGCCAATCACAGTACTTTAACAGCGTCACTCACACACATTCCACACGTGCCTCGCATCCTCGCTTAACAAACTATTCCAATTTGCTTTCTGCCTTAAATCGTAATACAACTCAGTTGCTTCTTGAAAATTCTGCAAACGCAGCACCATTCCAAACTAGTTCAAATAATACTGTAAACTTAACTTCAATCCCGACTCATTCAGAAATTCTTACAAACGCATCACATATCCATACAATTTCCACTCACACAATGATCAACATAACATCTAACCCACAAACTCCCCCTACACACAGCCGAGTCACGTTTCAATCTACGCCGAATTCAGCAGTGAACACGATGAGATCATCTAATGAGGGTCAAAATTCGCCAAACTTGGACTTGTCGAAAGAAGAAGTTTTTGAAAATAACTTGACACAGTTATTTACAAAAGGCTTCTTGGCTGTTCTAACAAGCAAAGATGCCGTCCTTAAAGAGGTGCGTGATTGCATCCTACAGAACGACCCCCAAAGATGTAAGAAAGTGAATCCATACATGTTCTCTTATTGGAGAGATCTACATGTCCGCTCGGGTTGTGTTTGTATAGATGAACGGGTGGCAGTTCCCCATTCTATTCAGGACGCAGTTTTGGAAAGCCTTCACCTAACACACCCTGGTAGTTGGGGCATGATATCACTCGGGCAGTACGCATTCTGGCCGTATATGCACCGAGAAATTCTCAACAAGGCGGCTCAGTGCAAGCCTTGTACTGATATCGGTAAGAACCTTAAGCCCGTTGTTCCAGCGTCTAAATGTAAACCATTGCAGACATGTAAGGAGCCTAATGAAGAAATACAGATTGATTTTGGAGGACCCATTACAAAAGAAAAAGATCAAGATAATTATTTTCTTGCATGTATTGATCGTTTTTCCAAACTTCCCACTGTAGAGGTATTTGATAAAGCTAATGGACCAAATGTTCTTAAATTTTTAGATGACTACATTCACATACATGGTGTACCCCGAAATATTAGACTAGATCAAGAACGCTGTTTTATTGGTAACAAAGTAAAAACTTTCTGTAAACCACATAACATTAACATACTCACTGCCCCTGCTAATGACCATAGAGCTATAGGATTAGTTGGGCGTTTGATACAAACAATTAAAAGACGCTTAAGCTGCATGAAATTAGATAGTAGAAATCAATCATTCAAAATTAAAGAAGCAATAAAATCAATAGTCTATCAATTACGTATTTGCAAACAAAAGACCAGAACCGTAACACCTTTCCAAGCACATTTTGGAAGAAACCCAAACACGCCACTTAGTAATATAAGTACAGTCCCAAAGTCATCTAATCTTTCATATGAAGATATTCTTCACCACTATTTAGATGCTGATACCGTCCCAGTAGAAGACTACCTTGACGAAAACGGTTGGGTCACAGGTGATCGTAGTGATATCCTCATTGAAGAGGCAATGCAGAAAGCGCAAGTAGATGCGGGACGCCGCTACAATGGGGATCACAATAAGTCCATTTCCCGTTTTACTGTGCATCCTAAATTGAACAACCCCATTCCTCGGACAGAAAAGTCACTTGATCTCAAATTGGCCCGCAATGTAACGAAGCGATCAAAACGGGACCTTCGGGGATTATGGGAGACTCTATTACCGGGTAGTACAGTCGTACGAACATCTGATACTACCACAGTCATTAAAGAACCTGGCGTACCCGAACTTTGCGTACGAAATAGTGATATCGCCAAATTTGATACTCGCGCAGAACGCAACACAGACCTTTGGGAGTATGCACAACGCCGCCCTTTCCCCTATGAAAAAACCACGGAGGAAAAGATTTCGCAGCACACCAAAGAGCTCAAAACCAAATTCCGTGGAGAAATCGAAATTCGCCACCGCCCGACCCAATCAGACGCGGCCTCGGGAGTCTCGTCCGCAAATAGCAATATTTCAAAAGCAATGGCCTCTCGAAAACCAAAAAAGCCCCAAGTAGGAGGCAAACGTTCTAGAAACACTTCTACAACTCTCAACACATCGAATGCTTCTTCTGTTGCTGCGTCTTCAGCAACATCTTCCGCGGCTTCACCTTCAACGTCCCGAAATAAACGAAACCGACGCGCCCCCGACTATTTCGGCTTTGAAAGTTCTATGTGCTCAGTTAGCGATGACTCCGCCGCTGCTGCACATAAGAAGCAGAAGCCTGAAAATCCAGTAATCGCGACAGTCCTTCAAGAAGAGGCAGCTCAACCGCCTGCACAAGCGACCTATTATGAGCTCCGAGTAGTGAGTCCTCCAGCACCCCCTCCTGTTGGAACATGGTCACCCGAGAGCTATGACTATGAGGACTATACAAGTGAAATAAGTATGAGCGTCTTTGACGCGGAGAATCAAATTTAAACTTCAAACAATTATGTTCAATTTGTTAAATTGTTGCTTGTGTTAATTCTAAATTCAATAATCCTTCAATCTTAATTTAAATATGGATTCTTATCACTTGTGCGCTCATTTTGTATTAATGTTCACTTTTAATTTGCGTTTGTGTCTCAAGTTCTTCAGCTACATTTGATGTGCATGTGTATCAATATTCTCAACGTTATTACTTTCGTGGATTCGCACTTCGATTGTGCATCAGTTTATGTTTTCTGTTTGTGCTTTACAGTAAATGTTGAGAGTTTCCATTGATTTAATCTCTAAATTTAATCTCCTCATTTCCATTGCCATGTCATCATTCATTTGCCGTTACTATTTATACTAACCAGTAAATATGTTAATATTATTCAAAATTTTTACACTATTGCAGCTTAAAAGATTTTTCTCGAGCAGAAGATATGTGGTACGGTTGTACCATATTAAGTTCATGTTTCATTACTTAGTACTAATTTAATTTACGTTTGCCCTTGTCAGGCTAAAAGTCACATTTCACATATATTTAATTTACCGCCGACTAATAAGTCAACTTTTCAGTTTTGTTCATATCTCCCACTTTTGATTACTTATTCATTCTCTGGAATCTTTTTACTGAATTCAGTTGCATTCAATCTACTCTGTTTTGCACTAAGAGCAATCCTATCGGATTTGAGGAGGAATTCCCCCTTCAATAATTTTGTCTGCAATCGCAGCACGATTGCTAAGTAAATCTAAAAGTAGTAATCCCACAGCTTAGTAAAACTTGGATTCGCACCTCGAATCCATTCAACAAATTCTAAGTGGATTTGTGACACGAATTGTATCTCTACAGTCAGGGATATCACACACTGGATGAACTTAGACAGCTTTCCACAAGAAACGTCGTGGTCTTCAGGTAATCAAAATTTCCTGTTGAGGAACTTTAGATGAGTCTCTGATCGGAACCCTGATTTATTGTTGCCTCTTGGCAGAGCCAACATCTCTCAATAAAAAAACAAAAAAATGAAAAAATAATGCACTCCAAATCAGACCTTCCAGACCAAATTGACCTCTGATCAGACCGAACCCAGACCATGGTCCAGACTATAAAGACTATGATCAGACCGTCCAGACCGAATTGAGAATATATATTTGATTTTAAAAAAAACTTATTTTATCTTCATATTGAATGTTTGCTGTTTTAATTTGGGAGAAACTGATTGGGAAAATATTAATCGTAATTCACTGGCACAATTATACTTCCAGGCCAATACAAATGGAACACGGAACTCTTTCTTTCCCCATGCAGAACTCTTGTGACCTTTCATTGTACAAAGAGCAATACTTAATTTTTTTCCAAAAAGCATATATTTTTCAAAAACAATTAGCTCGTGTCCATCCTTTACTTTTGAGTAATTATCTCCTTACAATTTTTGTTTTTCAATGACATTGAAGGAAAATTTGAATTGTATTCTAAAATGTATTCAGATCACTAATTTTTTCAAGCTAACACTTGAAGCTAACACTTGAAGCTAACACTTGCATTTTCAGAAAGAAAGTTAAATGCATATATGTGCTGCACGATTATTTAACTTTATTTTTTTAAAAACATCTGGATTACTTCCACACAGAAGGAGTATTATCATGTGATGAACTATGAATTTTGTAATTTTTAGTTATTGAGTTTAGAAATCAGCGTCGTCAGCAGACTACTGGATACAATTAAAGTTTCATCAACTTATTTAGCTATATTTGATGTTACACCTCGAAGTCAAAATCGATTCCGGATGTAGATTACTTGTCTTGATTGCAAAACGGAAGAAGTTTTCAGTAAAATTTAAATGTGTGAGATATAATGATGATTTATAATAATAATAAATAATTTAGATAAATAAATTGCTAACGTTTTCTGAACTTCTTTTAACCGATCGTTTTTTTTTCAATGCCCTTTCAAAGTGCTTTCAAATTTTGTAACTTTTGTTTCTTTTTCTCCATTAGGTTTAGGTCACCAGGACCTAGCACGTCTATTGCGCTGAAAATGGCTATCAAGCAAGTTTCTTGGAAGTCGAATGGTTATCTTGCAATTTGAATCGTTAGCTAGCGCGGTTCTCGCAGGACGATGACTATCCTGAAGGACCTTACAAGATAACAATTCGATTTCAGCTGGGAGGCGTAATCAACAAACGGACCTCAAAAAATGATTGCCGGCATACACATTCCATAAATGGTTTCACTGTGACATCTATTTTGCCATAACCTTGCTCCTTGGAAGTTTACTTTAGTTTCATTTATAAACCGGAGGTTGTTAGCAGACTAAATAAGCGCTGAATCAGTCTGGGAAAATTTTGTTTGTTTTGTTTGGACGGCCAGTACTCTGTTCATGTCAAATTTACACAGACTAGTCTTGATTTTTGAGCAAACTTTTCAGCATGAAAAATAATATGTTCAACTCAAGATTTGCTTTATATGCCTACAAGATTTGCTTTATATGCCATTCGAAATTCGGTTTGGGTACTGGTAGCGTTTTATTTGCGTAGCAAATCGTAACATCACCAAGCTAAATTGATTTTATGGTAATTGCATAAAAATATAGCTTAAGTATAAAGAATCTGTATACTACTATAGTTTTTACCAGATATAAGCTACAAAAGTATGGCATTATTCTGCTCAGATTTAACTTTAGGATTTGACTGCTTTTCAGGTTATGCAGAAGAGCCTTGTTCAACTTTATGACCTCAATATAATCATAATGAAGAAAAACTGCACTTAAAATATTCTAGAGATGCAATGTATTTGAACTGAGTTAGGTTTTTGCTCTTAAAATGCACTGACTCAGAGCTGAAATTATCTGAGACTCAAGTGCTGGTACGTTCAATATATGTCCTGTTCATTTGCGTTTACTGCTTCACCGTTGACTATTTCTCGCTTCTTTATTTTTGGAGGCATTTTGGAATCTCAGAAGCATTGATTAAAAATGCGGCTCTCTAACATATACTGGGACAGCTGCAGTTTTTTATTGTCAGAAGAATAATAATTTTTGAAAGGAATTCAGTTTAATATATATATTTATATACTACGAAGTTACTTTGGGTGTCGCTTTAATTTTTTTTTGATAACTATAAATTGCAACCATGATTGCTTCATACGAAGCTGTCTTCGAAGTTCTCAATTCTTCTAGAGCAAACTTTCATCATAATGCTTATATATCCTGTCAAAAGTTGTTTGATGTTCGAACTCTTTCTCGTAACTTAGGACAAAAAAACTTTGTTTATAACAAGCTGATGAATGCTTCCTATTTTTCTTTGTTCGTATGGAATGCACATCTAATGCACATTGTACTATCTAATGCACATAAAATATAAAAATTGCTCCCTTGTGCTGTGAAAATTCAAGCAGTACTTTATTACTTTTAATATGCTAGAGTTTTTTAATGTCGACTTTCCCAATTAATTAAAATATTTAATACGCTTGACGGTTTTGTATTAATTGGACGACTACTAAAACTCATGCCAACAAAATGATATGTGGCCTCTGTCCTACTATACTTACAAAGTAGTTCATCAGTTGTTCTTTAGTTTCATCAACAGTAATAATTTTTTAATTCAATGTTTGAAAGGTAACAACCCTAGTAGAGTACTGATGTTTATAGTTGTTTTTTATTACTAGGAGTCTTGCATGATCTTTGTATGACCACTAAGAGACCATAAAACTTTTTTACTTAGTTTAGTTACTAAGAATCATATTATACTCAGAATGATTGATATAAGATTCTTTCTTGGCGATCATGCTGGGCATGCTAGCATAGTTTAAGGTGCGATGTAAAAAACGATATAGTGAACCTTACCACATCAGTCTTTTCGCTGCCCACAGTTGTAAATCTGACTCCAGAGAAGATGAGTTTCTGTCCAAAGTCCATGTCGTGATAGCAGTCGTGTTTGGACTTGAGAGAGAATGCAAAGATGGGTCTCTTAGAAACATACGCCAGGTTCACTTCATCCTGAAATCATATCACACCAAAATATAACATCGCGTTTGTTTGGATATCTAGCTAGGATCAGGTCTCCACTCGTGAAAAGACTCACATTAAGCGGTCGATATCCGAAAAGGCAAATTCAAATAAAGTTGGCGTTTTGTGGAATCCAGTGACCAAAACGTTTCCCTTTTCACAACTGATACATAATTTCAACGAAGGAGTTTAGCTTCGCAAAACGTGGAATTAAGTAATTAAATCGTGAAGAGGGCTTACATTTTGTCACGAATATTTGCACGGATAAATATCCACCATTTTGAGCATGTAAGTAGCCTAAAACTCTATTGCCAAATTTTAATAGGAATAATTTGAGACAGAATTCAAAAACTCAATCGTTCTTGTGAACAGTGCTATGGGTAACTGCAAATGTGTTAATTGTCTTCTCAATCCACTAATATCGAGAGAGAGAAATTTCTGAAATTAATTACCAATTAGGCTTTCCGTCATTTCGGTAATTCGATAAGGTAACCGTGGCAACCGGTGACATGGAAATGAGTCACTTATAGTGTGGAAACTAGTACTTATAGTTTGGAAACTAGTACCTATAGCGTGAAACGAGTGACGAATGATTGTCCCAAGTTTTCACGGTAGCGTTTTGTGAATAGTGCGGGCATAAATAGTCAATTTTCAAAGGAAATTTGAATTAAATTAGCGGGGTGTTAGGGTTTTCCACACACGCTTACAACTCTAATCTGAAACTCTAATCCGTGAAAAAAGCCACAATATAGAATATGCATACTCGGTTCACCGGAAATCGGCCGCGTAATGCATATATTCCAGTGGCGCGGACCTTTATTGACAAAATGTCGAGCTTCCTTCTTAAAGTCCAGGATAATTTTTTTCATGGGTAGAGTATAGTTTTTTTCGTGGGCTTTTGAAATAAAAATGGAGTTATTGGTCGAGCATGATCTTTTCATCGGTCGAGAAAAACTCCTTTCATAAGTCTGTTAGTTCGCATAAATGAAAAATTTAATTATTTTTTTGCCTCTATATGCAATGTAGCAGCAACGGAGAAACACAAAACAGCCTTGCAGCTGAAAAATTCATCCATCGAATACGCACGTTTCAGTTTAAAAACTGATAACAGTATGCAGCGGCAAAGACTTAAATGCAAGAAATTCACTAAAATTATTTCAAAAATCTGACTGAATATCTTGAACTGCTACGCGGTTCTCAATAAACGTCAAAAGTTCTCAGTGACTTTAAGCACAGTCACACAAACTTTTGTTACAGAAGTGTTAGAAAAATGCTAAAAACTACATTCTTATGATAAATCAATTCTTATAATAATTAATTGAATAGATCTCTGCATCTTAAATGAAAAGCGTTTTTTCCCATTAGCCATAAAGAATTTTTTTTTTCCAAAATGATATTTTTTCGTTATTTCTTTTAAAACTTGACTTTTGATTGAATGGTGGCTCTTCAGAACAGCAGAAGATGAAAAAGCGCACTTACCCAGTTTTTCGTATGCATCACTGAGCCAAAATAAATAAAACTTTTGAAGCAAATGAGTAGAACTCATTGAAAAGTATTCATCGACCCGAAATTTGATAATAATTCAACCCATTATTTTATTTCAGTATTTTCAGCTGAGCAAAAATCTATGAATAATTTTTGGCACTAACAAGTAACTAAAGTGCAACCGCTCGCTAAAATTAAATGAAACAAGGCGGCTCGGTAATGTGCGATCGCACATAAGGTTCCGACCCCGCTCATCCACAATTTTGGCATAATTGTCTACCAAATGAGGAACAGATAGAAAAACACAAAAAGTTCAAGTATTTTTCAAAAAAAAATTGGTGTATGAACGAAAAGATAGCCTCCAAAGCAAATAAGTCAGTGAAGTAAAAAGTGATGCATTAGATTGATGAGATATGCCGATATTAAGAAAGCGAGCGAACACGAACGGCAAAATCAAACAACAACAACAAACATTAATTACATCAAAAAATTTATGTCCGTTTTAAAAAATAAAACTTAATAAAAAAGTCAAAACAGCGTCAGATAACACTGAAAATAAACGAAATAAATTGTAATTCACCAGAAAAAAAATGGTTATTCACCAGTTCATAATAAAGCTTGGTAACAATTTGACAATAAAGAACAGAAACTTTAAAGTTAGAAAATTCGCTGAATTTTTAGAAAAAACAACTAATTTCAAAGTAATGAAAACCATCAGGAATCAACTAAAATTTCCCATAGGTTTAGAGTTACCAATACTTCTATAGAAGGGAATTAAGTACTCTTGGTATTCAATTTTTTATGCAATTACAAAAAAAAACAGCAAATAGACAACAAAATAAAAATCAATTAAAACTTGTCAGAAAATGCTTTGGAAGCCATAAAGCCATACTTTTGCCCCCAAAGTATGTTCGATTGCACCTTCGTCAAACACCGATAATGTATTATGTGGCCGCTCATTAATTAAAAAAAGCAACAATTAGACAAAAAGGAAAAAATGAATGCAAACTTATGTAATACTTGTTTTTTTTTTCAAAAAAAATTTATTTCCAAAAACATGAAAGCCATAAATTACAAAATGAAAACTTTGAATAGGTTCATCCATTCTTCCAAAGGAAGCCCTTGAGATCTGCAATTATCCAGAATTTGTCTTAAGTCTACAAAAAGAACGCCAAATATGACAAAAACCAATTAATAATTTACTTTTTTTTGTGAAAAACCCGTGTCGAAGCCAGTAAAATCATAACGAATTCTTTAGAAACATTAGATTTTGTGACAACAATCGCTTTGACACCTTCCCCTGACAAAAATAATGTCATCTTTGACCTTTAATTAACGAGACCAGGTAACAAACAGACAATAAAAGGAACAAAATTGCGAAGTTGAAATAATTTTTTTTTTCATTTTGGAAAACAATTGTTTTCAAAGTCATGAAAGCCATTATCTATCTTCTAATATCAGAACATCGGCTCATCCACTCTTTCAGGAAAAGCCAATCAAATCGGTCATTGTACAGGAAAATAAATACGACTAAAAAACAAAGTAAAACGACAGTTAAAGACAAATTTAAAAATTTCAATTAAATTCTTCGAGAAAGTATTGTCGAAGCGGTAAAGAACCACAATCTATATCTTTAAGAATTTAAATAGTATCAATTTTGAGTTATTTTGAACAAGAAAAATGTGATATATGGATAAACAAAAACGTGATAATTTGACAAAATTTGAAAACTTGAAAAATGGCCAAATGCCCTAAGAAAATAAAAAAATTGTTAAATCTAGTAGTATTAAAGCCAGAACACAATACCTTAAGGCGTAAAACCGGAATAAAGACTAAATTTTATTTCAGCAGAAAGAAAAAGCACTCTTTGATTGCTGACCATAAGCTACAAGTTGACCAAAATAAGAGAAAAATGGAGGCAAAGTTTAATAAGCTATTTTATATTTAAAAATCAAATATTTTAAAAAGTCAAAAAGACCATAAGCTTTTAAGCAATCAACTAGATAAACTAATTGCAAGCTATTTAGGAAGCCAATAAGACCAATCACTAGTGAGCTTTGATTTGAAATGTTCTGCTATTTAATTAGTATAAAATGATCGAATTTTTTTAAATAAAAAACCGACTGATGACAATCCGAATTATTTTTGGATAGTAACGGTCCAAGATTGGTACAGAATCAGCTAATGTTGATTGTGCATCAAGAGTGTTTAATTGTTGGAATGTCATTGATATAGATATTTTGTTTGTTAAAAATCATAAGTAAATGCTGCGTTTTTGATAATCAACGAATAAAGTTAGCAAAAAACGGCAAAGTTTTATTTACAGAGCACCCTCAACGGAAGTTAAAGTGGAAATAGCCCCCTTTTAATTCTACAAAGATTGTGTTTGTGGTGTTTGGATGTGCTCTTCCTGCAAATTTAATCAGAAGGGACTAAAGAAACTTATTTCGTGCTGTTTTTGATGAAAAAGTCTGAATTTTGTGAAATTTTTAGCCGGAATTTGTGACAAAAAATTCAATGAAAATAGCCGACAATGTATTTTGTCTTTAAACATAAAATCAACAACATTTTCTTGAAAAATTTTATTAAATTTTATCAAAATTGGCGAAATTTTAGTCAAAAATGCCGAAAAAAGGTGAATGAAATCAACGGAATTCACTCTATTTTCTCGAAAGTTTAAACCCCGATATCTCCCTGTCAAAAACGAAAATCAAAAAAATCTTTTTAATTCCACATTCTACGCTGGACAAGCTTTCTAATGATACCAGTCTCATTTCTCTACGATGAATATATCGATCGGCCAAAATTGACTGAACAAAAAAAAAAAAAACCCAGTTGAGTATATAGTTCCTCCCCCCCCCCCTCAAGAGGGGTCGGAACAATCATAAAGTAGGCTTTTAGAGCCAAAATCCGTGGTTTCAAGTCACTTTGGTTCAGCAATGTCTTTTCGTATTTCGAAACATGTTTAATACTAAACTTAGTTAATATTCAGATATGATTATGCTTATTGAAATCCCTGTTATTTACCATTTACAATCTCTTAATGAAATGAGTTTAGGGCAATCCCCAGAGAAGAAGTGTGGGCGCTTAGTTTTTTCTTGGAAGAGTTAAAGGAAAAAAAAGGAAAACTCTTTTAAAATTTTTTAATTACATAAAGCAATATTTATATAATAAAATCTGCAAGTAAGATCCAAAACATAAAACTGCGCTTGAAATTTAACAAGTCAAGTTTTTTAAATCGCTTCATCTATCGTAGATAATTTATATCCCAGCATAATGCGGAAAAACAAAAGGAATAACACATTATGTGAATTTCTTTTATACAAAACTGTTTGGCAACTATAACGATAAACTAAACTATTTGACAATTCGAGATTTGTTGAGAATCAACTAGATTTAGATAGCTTTAAAAACTAAAAATAAGTTTGGTTGCTTTGTGTCCAAAAAACCACTATAGATTAATTCTCTTAAAGCAAAAAAAATGATACATTTTAGCAAATGCGCGTGACACATTTATAGATCCTATATCACAATTTGTGAAATTGGTTTATTAGAGACCCAGAGATTTGATTGCTTGTATTTTAATTACATGCAAATACAAAACTGATTAGTGAGAAAAACAACAGAGAAAATCCCAAACTTAGGAGTAAATTAAAGAGTAAATATCACTTTCGCAAAAAGCATTGGCATCATCTAAGACTTTGAAAAAAGTATTTCTTGGGAAACGATGAAACTCATTTCAGAAGTATCTGTCAAATTGCTCTTAAATAATACACCAACCAGGGTTAATTTGCTGCCTGGTTTCAACTTTATGATCAATATTGGGCTTCATTCATCCACCGCAAGGACAGATGACTAGAGCTTCAGACAGAGATAGTTTTGGGATTGCACAGCGATTGCTTCAACCCAACGAAGTAGTTATCGATTTTGAGAACCAATACAAGAGATGAACGTATTAAGAAAATGGTATAAATTTGTACCGCAAACTTTGTACGTGCCTTAAATGCTCACAAATAAAATCGATCGCATAAAAACCACATCATTAGAACTCAAAAAAATTGGTTTTTCACGTACAAAAATCTGCCCATGAAGCGCGACGTCTAACATGAATATTATTTTTCGGTGATGGTCCGTTAATTGATTACTTTGAAAGCAGGACATTTGGTACATTAAAGAAAAACAATAACAATTTCAAAGATTATACAACTCAACGTCAAGAAAGACAACAGAACAGCAAAAACTGTCAGAAAATGTCTTTATAAACCCAACAGGACTGTTAGGAGCTTGACTTTGACTTGAGGGCTTTAGCCACAACAGCTCACGCATCACAAAACGAACCATTAATCAAGAATGAGACATAGGGAACTTTCTTTATGATCCGCAAGCTCCACTAGAGTTACCAATTCTGCTTGAGAACTATTAAAACGATGGTAGGGCACGATGGGAAAAATGCAAAACATAATTACATCTACCTTGCAGTATTTTGAGCTCACGGATGCCTGGGTGACGATACTGAGGAATGTGTGGCACTCAACTACAGCCTGCCCTATTTTGGAGAGGAAGTCCACCCCCGCATTTAGCCCGTCCTCATCCACCCACACAGTGAGGCCATTGCTCTTCAGGGTCTCTTTGATCAACCGCATGAGGTCTGTGTCCTCGTGGCTGTAACTGATCATGACATCCATATTTGGAATATTATTTTATGGCTAACCAATCACGATTTGTTGAATAAATCTCAAATTTTGCAGGGAATCCCAAATTTTGCAGGTGGAATTATCGAAAACGGTACTTTTGGAAGGGTACAGTAATTTGGAATGTCGTAATTTATTTAAATAAATGGAAATTTGAATTGCTTCGCTCGCTGCTCAATTCCAGTGCAAATAGAAACCTATAATGAGAAAGAAAATCAAAAAAATAATAAATAAAAATTAATTAGAGTCCGGGAAATGGCAAATAGATTTTAGTTAGGGAAATGATATTAGTAAGAATTCGGCCTCCCTTGGGAGCTAAAAAGAACAATATAGATTTATTTTTTGGGCAAAAGCTAAACTGCAGAGAAAATTGTTGTTACCCGCTAAAAAATGTAGGCGGAGTAGATAAGCGGATAAATTATAAACAGGAGGAAAACAGAATATTGCACGAAATTTTTTTCGCCAAAAATATTGCAATACACCTACTTTTTTCTCCCAAAAATTAACGATTAAGAAAGTTTCGAAACTAGAAATCTAGAAATCTGAAATTTCGTCTCGTTCTCATTAAAATATTTGCTTATGTAAATTAATTGATATTTATTCAGCTTGCCCTTTCCGATAATTTTGTGCACGTTTTACAGGAAATGGATATACAAAATATGCAAAACTGGAAAAATGCCACTGAAAATAAATGGGAATGTCGGAATAAATTAAAGTCACGTAAAATGAACTTCCGCAAAATTGTCTATACTGAATCAAATAATTGTGTAAAAAAAACTGATAGTCGGTGCGTTTTTAAGTAAGCTATAAGCCTTGCTGTAGAAAAACAACAAATGTCAGCTTTATATAAAATTGCTATTAAGAACTTTAATAAACACCGCACATAAACATCAAATTCTGCTCAAAGTAAGAAAAATTAAAAGTTAAGCAAGCTAAAATTCTGTACCGCGTGAAACTAATCAGCATAAAATCTGCCTTCGCTTTTTAGTAAAAATTCAGTCGCGCGTTTTGCATGAAATTATAAGCTTTCCATTAAAAATCAAGGTTGCCAAATTTTGTGCCGAATATATTAAAGGCTGTAAAATACTTTGAACTTCTGCCTAAGAGACGGGTAATTTTTTCTCGCATTTTTTTGCATTACTGCTTTGTCTTTCTCTGGTTTTCGACGTTCTTGTATAATAAGTCTTGCGACATTAACGCGTGGATAAATTTCCTATAGGAACAAGGAAAAGGGGAACGCTTTGAAAATGCTTACATACACACTCACAAACACATATATACATATTTCTTTCTATAATGCACACGTACAACGTTTTGTATTTTGTAGTATATTATATGTTGCTGTGCTAGGACTATTGGCCGACAGGGGGATTTGTCGACACAAAAAATATCAAAATTCGCCGATAGCCTCATTTTGATTGGTCAAATAATCTGCTCTGTCAAAATATCACAATAATTCGCCCAACCATTACAATTGATATATGGTCGGGTTATTCGCTTACATTTTTTGGTTGTCGTCTAAATTCGCTGTGCTGATTGTTGTACCTATTACTCTAGGGAGCTCGTCGAACTGGCCGTTGAATTGGGGTGGGGGGGGGGGGGGTTGGTGGTGTGGCCGGATGGTCATCTTCCAGATCTTGCAAGATTTTTGAAAGAAAAACCTGCAAGACTGTGTATGCATCGTCTTGAAATATCTTCTTGCAACGGACGACCGGAAAGTGTGAATTTATTAATAAGCTCGACAAACCGACTGCACATCAACTATAGGGGTGGTGCGAACTTCTACAATTTTCACCAATCACATTTGTCGACCACTTAGAACTATGCTGTCTGCTAAAGTTCAATTTTCCATGTCGGCTATATCCCCTCTCGGCCAATATTCATATTTCCGTAGTATAGATTTAGGACGCTGGAATTTTCCACAAGCGCAGTTCAGTTGACTATACTTCCCTTTTCCTTCATAAAGCTATAAGACTCCTTTATATTTAATGTCTTTCTGAAATGCTCTGAAGAATAATGAAGGCCAAAAAAAACCATAGTGAAAGAAGTGATAGCCTTTTAGAACTATTATCCAACCCAACCCCACCCTATCCCCCCCCCACAAAAAGGAGAAGAGGGGGGCTTGAGCTGTGGCGGTGGGGGTGGTAGTGGTGGGGTGGGTTCGTTTTCTTTACTTTTTAAATTGCAAGTTTTGCTCAAAATTTAGAAATTTGAAAATAAGATTAGATGTGAGAAGATGGAACTAATAACTAATATAAATGAACTATATACAGTGTAAAAACTGATGCAGTTGAATCATAAATGCGTCGGTACTTGAAGGTTATGAATGTATACATCAATGTATACTGAATCGAAGAGCTGTAATATTTACACACTATAGACCCGTCGTTTAATCTTATAAACGGTCAACCAAATACCACAGATTTAGAACTAAATTTATCAGCATGTAATGTGAACGCACATTAGTTCAACATTAGCAAATGGGCCTGGGTCTTGATAACTGGAAGAAATCAAGAGAATTATGCAATTGATCGGGCCCAGAATGACATGTACGCAGACATAACAAAATGTGGACGGGATTATGTTGCTGAAGAAGACGCAGAATTTAAAATAATAAACACGGCTGCAGTTCACACTAATTGTAGGTAAGAGACGATAAACAAACATGTGTCACGCATGGATGCCTTATTATAACCATTCTACAAATTGGGTTCCAGACTTGCACCACCCAGAGTGTGAGAAAACATATACAAGATCATATATGATGTCTTAAATACCATATCAAAGACCATAATGAAATCTTGTATACCATATCGAAGACCATAAAAGTACCATTGCCAGAGAAGATCATGAGAACTCTGCCGTTCAATGAAATCTGAATTTTTTTTCAAAATCTTTGAAAACATATCAGATCATATTTGGCTTCTAAGAAACCATAGCATTATCATACAAGAATTTTTGCCTTGACTTGGACGGAACCATACATAGTCTTAGATGTAGTATCTAAGAAGGGTCAAACCGGACTGCAGAAACAATGTGACAATTTGAACTACTACTTGAACAAAACAGGGTGAGCCTGAAATAAGGAGTAGGGCCAATTAGAAAAAGGGCGTGAGATGCTCAAAATCCTTCAGTTTTCCGAGTCTTAACCGATCAAGTAAAGGAGAGGTTTGAAAGGTCACTGAGATGACTTCACTTGTCGAAAACGAACGGGAGTGTAATTTTCATAAAGAGAAGCAAAACACCAAACTCAATCCAGAATAAAAAATTGCAAACAAACGAAACCAATGTAAGTATAATGAAAATCAAAGTATCAAACAAGAATTCCCGTTACAATCGGCCAAACTGTAATATCTTACCAATCTTCTTCTCCCAATTAATTTGTTTGCAATTGATTATACAAGCTTGTCTCGTTGATTTCACATAAAAATCACGCAATACATAAGCAGTCTGCAATCCTACAAATGGTACCGAGGATGTTGCCGACATAACTTCTTTATGTCGAAAACGAATGGAAGTGACTTTATAGACTAGAGAATCAAAAGACAAAACTCAATCATCAAAACAGTTGCAATCAAAAAAATCACTATGTGTAAAATCAAATGCAAAACATTAAACAAAATTGAACAATTGAAACGTTTGAATGATACTCCCGTCAAAATATAATTGTTTGAAATTCATGAAACAATCCAGGTTTAGATCTTGTATTATGAAAAGACTTTGTAACTCTAGCGGAGATACCAAAATTAAATCTAATGGCACGTTCCATCACGTGTTTTTCGTTGACCTAGCTAGGGTCTTCTATAGCAAATAAGGTCGAAACTGATCTCTTCGAACAGGTGTCTTTCCATACGTATTGGAAATTATTGTCTGTCTTGACTTGACAATTTTTTTTGCATTTTTTGGTGGATGCGCAACAATCAAAGAGCAGTCCCAAAATTGCATCACAACTGGCAGTCAAACACGGAAACTGGTTCGAATTTTGCCAAAAATCTTGAAAGAAAACGAATTCTTGAATTGAAATAGTTGTGACAAGTTGGCTATATTACATATTTGTTCGGCTGAACGGAACAAGTGTGTATTGCGCTTACAATCTTCTTTTCGTATACAATGAGCTTAGTACCAAAATTTTCGATCATTTTGATCACAAAAATTGACAATCTAAATAACTATAATAACGCTTGTATTCGATTAAATAAAATTTTCTGAAAATTGAAAATCAGAATGGTCAAGCCCATTCACAACGTTATTGGCAAAAGCCGACATTTAAATGGCATGCAAAATTATTGAGTTTTACCTATTATTTCAAGTGGTGCTTAATTCCGGTGTTAGGATTGAGCTGCGCAAAATTAGAGCAGCAAAAACTAGGTGAAAAAAAGATGCTTGAACCGATAATTGTATCAAAATAGTATGCAATACCTAGTGATCATCCAGAATCTAGATTGTCCCAAGTTTTTGTTGCAGGATTTCAGCACAACCCAATCAAAATGCTTGACTTAAGGTCGTCCCGAAGTATTCATTCTTGAAGCAAAACATTTATATACAATTCAATATTCTACTAATGCACATATCATATACAACAAGGGATCAGGACTCTTCACAAATTTCAGTTTTCAGGAAATTTTTTTAGTAATGAAAGACCTGTGCAGTTGTAATTATATAAATTGTTATTATTTGTAATCAAAAAAGGCTGAAGATAAGGGCCAAATTTCGTGGTTTACAAAATCAAGATTGTAAGAGCTAAACTATCTTGTTCTATTCAGTCGAACTTATTTGTAATATAGCTTGTTTACAAAAATGATACCAGTTTTCTTTGTTTGACTTCCAGTTGCTTTACTTTTTTGGCCTTATTCGTAGATAATTGCACATCTACAGAAAATAACTTTGGAAAAAAATGCAGAAACAATGGTTTCCTCGATTCATAAGAAAAGCACTTGTTATTCATAAGAAAAACACATAAAAAAGCTTCACCTTGACTTTATATTTGTGCTGGCTCTTGTACACTAAACTAAATATTGGACACCCCCGAGAATTATAAAATCCTATCTCAATTCGGTCTCAAAGAAAAAACTGTGATTGCAGACACTAGCATATGTTAAGTTTGCGTCAAATACTAATGTTCTCGCCATGTCATCAGGTAACAATTCAAAGATGAGCACCGGTGCTTTCAATTAAATGTTTTTGAAAAAATCTTCTTCCTTTGTCGAGCTTCAAGTTTGTTTAAACATCAAGCCTTTTAAATTGCGCGGGCCAGCAACCTCGCTGCGGACCAACGAATTGCACCTTCTGAGAGTGACTGTGTCAGCCTGTGAAATGCAATGGAAAATTCCACCGACAAATAACTTCTGCTGTCTTAAAGTGTGGCTATCGGTTTTGAATTTTTGTGTGTCTTCTTGTTTTGTTAGTGTCTTCATGCTTACTGGGATGTTGTGAAAAGGTATCAGATTAAATAATTGGCAACTTTTTTCTAAACTTAGATCATAATTGATTTTTAATTGTTCCTGTTTACCGATTTGGGTTTGAAGATGTAAGCAACCATAGGATGAGGAATTGAAATTGACATAATACGGTCAAATTATAGTATCAAAAATTTTGAATAAATTAAATTTGTTTTGGCAGCCGATTCCACTTGTTGTATCTCCAGAAATTAGAAGTGTGGTTTGCAGTCATTTTTTTTTGCAACATACTTTTATCTGGTTCTATTTATAATCTTCAAAAACATAGTTGAAGCGCTTTCCACACTATCTGCAAACGACTTCAAATTTTTCCATGTAGCTATGGTCAATTTAGAGCCAGCATCAGTCGAGACTAGAAACACATCTTGTAAGATCTCGCAAACGCTTCAACAAAGAAGTTACCTTGTAAGATATTGCAAAGTCTTGTATAAAGTGGCTATTTTGCAAAATTTTGCAACTTTTTGTATAAACCCAAATTTGTAAGAATACAAGAAATGTAGTACGAAATAACTTTCTGCAGGTTTTCGCAACATGGAACTTCAGGATACAACACCTTGAAGGTGGATGAATACCTTGCCAGAACTTATAAGACGGATGATTAATTTGGAAGATCTTGTAATTCGAAAAGACTCCTGATAGTAGACAAATAATTTGAACTAAATTTACAAAAGAGACAGGAGTTCCTAAATTTACAAAAGACACAGGAGTTCACCGTGACCATCCAGAAACAATTTCTCAAAACTGAAAACCAAATAATCTAGTAAAGGCCAAATATGACTAAATCAGCTCATAGCTTGACCAAATCGAACTTGCAGGAACTCTGCTGAAAATTGTTTTGTACCCAATCAATCTATGCCCAAAAACTGTACCCAATGATACTAAGAAATACAAACAATATAACACCAAAAAACTCAAAACGTAAATAGTGTAATCCATTTTCTAACACAATTTGTTCACTGAAATGCTCGTGAAATCATTTAAGGTTATTTCGTTTTTCTAAAAGTAACTGCCAAAACTAACTAAAATGGGATGCAGGTGGTTTGTAACAAGGCCAAAAATTATGCGCTGGAACTTATATATGGGCAAAGTAAATTCTTGAAAATTTTAACCAGACTGTAACAATTGACAAAACGAAACCGTTTTTGTATAATTGTTAGTGTAATTTTAGGTCAGGTCAGTTTTCATAAAAATGACCTGACCTTTTTCAGAAATCTTTTTCCTAAAGTGAATAACAACTTGATATTAACTTACAAATGAAACCAGTTTTTAAGGAAATCACTAAAAAGCAATTTATAAAATTGTATGAAACCTAAACTAACCTAAATTTGCCACAACATAATTTCAAAAACGAAAACCAATCAAAAGCAAATTTCCGAAACACAATAACATGAAGTTTTGATAAAATTACGTGTGATTTAGTTTGGTAACCAAATTCCGAAGAAAAACCAGTTTTCAGAGAAACTCTTCTCGAGTGAATTCCTAAAACGTATAACACATATTCTGATCTAAATTTACAACAACAACAAAAACAACATTAACAACAACGACAACAGATATACCGTAATTTATCAACTTCAGGATACAACATCTTGAAGGAGGATGAATACCTTACCAGAATTTTTAAGATGGATGATTAATTTGGAAGATCCTGTAATTCGAAAAGACTCCTGATAGCAGATTTCAGTCGAGCTATGCTCTGATTATTGGTTCAAACATAGACTTTTTTCTTCAGTTTTCACAGAAGTCATTCAAAAGCAGTCTTCGCAAACTGAAAACTACGTAAAGCAGTCGAACTTTACCGCCTGTTTACAGAAACAAAAAATTATAACAAAATTTTTTTGTAAGACATCAAATTCACAATAACAGAAATTTAATTATTGGTGATTTAATGTTTGTTTCTTATAATATGTGTTATAATTGGTTGTTTTTTCGGACGTGTTTTCGAGTAGAGCACTGTTGGCAACAAGCAGTTATCTTGCAAAATTCCGGTAAGTAAGTTTCGGTCGATCTATGTTCTGATTGGTTCAAACTCATCCCCTCTTCTGACAGTTTTATCAAAAAATATAAAAGAATGATTTTCTCAAACTGAATAGCACGTAAGTTGATCAAATAAACAACACAAAAAACACAAAATTATACAAATTGGTTTTCAAATTTGTGAATTTATTGTGCTTCATTAAGGAAGATTCAGGGATTAATTTGAAGCATTATTGCTAATTTTCCTGAGCCTTATTCAAGTTTGGGCACGGAAAGCACTTTCCACAGAAACACTTCAGAAGCAATTATTCCTAACAAAATGACAAATAAATTGAACTAAATTTACAAAAGAGACAGGAGTTCACCGTGACCATCCAGAAACAACTTGGGAAAACTGAAAATCCAATTAATGTAGTAAAGGCCAAATTTGCCTTAATCAGCTCATAGCTAGACCAAATCGAACTTGCAGGAACCTTGCTGAAAATTGTTTTGTACCCAATCAAAATATGCCCAAAAACCGTACCCAATGATACTAAGAAATACAAACAATATAACACCAAAAAGCTCAAAACGTAAATAGTGTAATCCATATTCTAACACAATTTGTTCACTAAAACGATCGCGAAATTATTTAAGGTTATTTCGTTTTTCTAAAAGTAACAGCCAAAACGAACAAAAATGGGATGCAGGTGATTTGTAACAGGGCATAAAATTACGCGCTGGATCTTACATAAGGGTCAAAGTAAATTCTTGAAAATTCTAACCAGTCTGTAAACATTGACAAAAAGAAGCCGTTTTTGTATAATTGTTAGTGTAATTTTAGGTCAGGTTAGTTTTCACAAAAATCACTCAGAAACCTTTTTCGTAAAGTGAATAACACGCAACTTGATACAAATTTACAAATGAAACCAGTTTTTATAGAAATCACTAAAAAGCAATTTACGAAATTGAATGAAACGTAAACTAATCTAAATTTGCCAAAATAAAATTTCAAAAACAAAAACCAATCAGTAGCAAATTTCCGAAACAGAATAACATGAAGTTTTGATAAAATTACGTGTGATTTAGTTTGGTAACCAAATTCCGAAGAAAAACCAGTTTTGAGAGAAACTCTTCTCGAGTGAATTCCTAAAACGTATAACACATATTCTGATCTAAATTTACAACAACAACAAAAACAACATTAACAACAACGACAACAGATATACCTTAATTTATCAACTTCAGGATACAACATCTTGAAGGAGGATGAATACCTTACCAGAATTTTTAAGATGGATGATTAATTTGGAAGATCCTGTAATTCGAAAAGACACCTGATAGCAGATTTCAGTCGAGCTATGCTCTGATTATTGGTTCAAACATAGACTTTTTTCTTCAGTTTTCACAGAAGTCATTCAAAAGCAGTCTTCGCAAACTGAAAACTACGTAAAGCAGTCGAACTTTACCGCCTGTTTACAGAAACAAAAAATTATAACAAAATTTTTTTGTAAGACATCAAATTCACAATAACAGAATTTTATTTATTGGTGATTTAATGTTTGTTTCTTATAATATGTGTTATAGTTGGTTGTTTTTCGGACGTGTTTTCGAGTAGAGCACTGTTGGCAACAAGCAGTTATCTTGCAAAATTCCGGTAAGTAAGTTTCGGTCGATCTATGTTCTGATTGATTCAAATTCATCCCCTCTTCTGACAGTTTTATCAAAAAATATTAAAGAATGATTTTCTCAAACTGAATAGCACGTAAGTTGATCAAATAAACAACACTAAAAACACAAAATTTTACAAATTGGTTTTCAAATTTGTGAAGTTATTGTGCTTCAATAAGGAAGATTCAGGGATTAATTTGAAGCATTATTGCTAATTTTCCTGAGCCTTATTCAAGTTTGGGCACGGAAAGCACTTTCCACAGAAACACTTCAGAAGCAATTATTCCTAACAAAATGACAAATAAATTGAACTAAATTTACAAAAGAGACAGGAGTTCCTAAATTTACAAAAGAGACAGGAGTTCACCGTGACCATCCAGAAACAACTTGGGAAAACTGAAAATCCAACTAATGTAGTAAAGGCCAAATTTGCCTTAATCAGCTCATAGCTAGACCAAATCGAACTTGCAGGAACCCTGCTGAAAATTGTTTTGTACCCAATCAAACTATGCCCAAAAACCGTACCCAATGATACTAAGAAATACAAACAATATAACACCAAAAAGCTCAAAACGTAAATAGTGTAATCCATATTCTAACACAATTTGTTCACTAAAACGATCGCGAAATTATTTAAGGTTATTTCGTTTCTCTAAAAGTAACAGCCAAAACGAACAAAAATGGGATGCAGGTGGTTTGTAACAGGAAATAAAATTATGCGCTGGATCTTACATAAGGGTCAAAGTAAATTCTTGAAAATTCTAACCAGTCTGTAAACATTGACAAAAAGAAGCCGTTTTTGTATAATTGTTAGTGTAATTTTAGGTCAGGTTAGTTTTCACAAAAATCACTCAGAAACCTTTTTCGTAAAGTGAATAACACGCAATTTGATACAAATTTACAAATGAAACCAGTTTTTATAGAAATCACTAAAAAGCAATTTACGAAATTGAATGAAACGTAAACTAATCTAAATTTGCCGCAACAAAATTTCAAAAACAAAAACCAATCAGTAGCAAATTTCCGAAACAGAATGACATGAAGTTTTGATAAAATTACGTGTGATTTAGTTTGGTAACCAAATTCCGAAGACAGACCAGTTTTCAGAGAAACTATTCTAAAGTGATTTCCTAAACCGTATAACACATATTTGTTCCGACTCCTCTTGAGGGGGGGAACTATATACTCAAATGGGTTTTTTTGTTCAGTCAATTTTGGCTGATAGATATATTCATCGTAGAGAGTTGAGACTGGTATCATTAGAAAGCTTGTCCGGCGTAGAATATGGAGTTAAAGAGATTTTTTTGATTTTCGTTTCTAACAGGGAGATATCGAGGTTTAAACTTTCGAGAAAATAGAATGAATTCCATTGATTTCATTCACCTTTTTTCGGAATCTTTGATTAAAATTTCGCCAATTTTGGTAAAAATTAATAAAATTTTTCAAGAAAATGTTGTTGATTTTACGTTTAAAGACAAAATAAATTGTCGGTTATTGTCATTGAATTTTTTTGTCACAAATTCCGGCTAAATATTTTAAAAAATTTAGATTTTTTTCATCAAAAACAGCACGAAATAAGTTTCTTTTGTCAACTATGATTAAATTTGCAGGAAGTGCACACCCAAACACCATTAACACAATCTCTGTAGGCTAAAAAGGGGGCTAATTTCACTTCAACTTCCTTTGAGAGTGCTCTGTAAATAAAACTCTGCCGTTTTTTGCCAACTTTTTTCGTTGATTATCAAAAAGGCAGCATTTATTTTTGATTTTTTAACAAACAAAATATCTTTATCAATGACATCCAAAAAATTAAATATTGCTAAAGGACAATCAGCATTAGCAGGACTAGTTGTGTACTAATCTTGGACCGTTACAATCCAAAATTAACTCGGATTGTCGTCAGTCAGTTTTTTAATAAAAAAATTGATCTTTTTTCTATTAATTAAATAACAGAACATTTCAAATCAAAGCTCACTAGTGATAGGTCCCATTGGCTTCCTAATTAGCTCGAAATTAATTTATCTAGTTGATTGCTTGAAAGCTTATGGTCGTTTTGACTTTTAAAATATTTGATTTTTTTTTAAAAAATGGCTAATTGAACTTTGCCTCCATTTTTCTTTTAATTTGGTCAACTTGTAGCCTAGTGTCAGCAATCAAAGAGGGCACTAGATTTCATATTTTTTTTTAATTTTTAGGTATTTGCCCATTTTTCATGTTTTCTAATATTCTCAAATTATCAGGTTAATGTCAGTTCATATAATATATTTTCCGCGTTCATAATAACGCATAATTGATAATATTTAAATCCTTAAAGATATAGATTGTGGTTCTTTATCGCTTCGACAGTACTTTCTCGAAGAACTTACTTGAATTTTTTAATTTTGTCTTTAAGTGTCGTTTTTACTTTGTCTGTTTAGTCGTTTTATTTTCCTGTACAATGACCTTGTTTGATTGGCTTTTCCTGCAAGAGTAGATGAATCGGTGTTCTGATATTTGAAGATAGATAATGGCTTTCATGACATTGAAAACAATTTTTTTCCAAAATGAAAAAAATAAACATTTCAACTTCGCAATTTTGTTCCTTTTAGTTTCTGTTTGTTACCTGGTCTCGTTAATTAAAAGTTAAAGATGACATTATTTTTGTCAAGAGAAGATGTCAAAATCCATTGGTGTCACAAAATCTAATGTTTTTAAAGACTTCGTTATGACTTTACTGGCTTCGACACGGGTTTTTCAAAAAAAAAGAAAATTATTTTTTGTCATATTTGACGATCTTTTCGTAGACGTAAGACTTGTTCAGGATAATTGCAGGTCTTTAGAGCTTCCCTTGGAAGAATAAACGAACCTATTCAATTTTTTCATTTAGTAATTAATGGCTTTCATGTCTTTGGAAAAAAATTTTTTCGATAAAAACAAGTATTACATAATCTTGCTTTTTTCTTTTTGGTCTAATTGTTACCTAGTTTCATTAATGAGAGGTCACAAAATACATTTCAAGGGAAGGTGTAACAAGGGATTGGTGTCACAAAATCTAAAGTTTTAAGAGAATTCGTTATGACTTTACTGGCTTCCATACGGGTTTTTCAAAAAAAAAAAGTAAAATAATTTTTGATTTCTGTCATATTTGACGTTCTTTTTGTAGACGCAAGACTTTGTCTGCATAATTGCAGACCTCGAGGGCTTCCTTTGGAAGAATAAACGAACCTATTCAATTTTTTCATTTAGTAATTAATGGCTTTCATGTCTTTGGAAAAAAATTTTTTCGATAAAAACAAGTATTACATAATCTTGCTTTTTTCTTTTTGGTCTAATTGTTACCTAGTTTCATTAATGAGAGGTCACAAAATACATTTCAAGGGAAGGTGTAACAAGGGATTGGTGTCACAAAATCTAAAGTTTTAAGAGAATTCGTTATGACTTTACTGGCTTCCATACGGGTTTTTCAAAAAAAAAAGTAAAATAATTTTTGATTTCTGTCATATTTGACGTTCTTTTTGTAGACGCAAGACTTTGTCTGCATAATTGCAGACCTCGAGGGCTTCCTTTGGAAGAATAAACGAACCTATTCAATTTTTTCATTTAGTAATTAATGGCTTTTATGTCTTTGGAAAAAAATTTTTTCGATAAAAACAAGCATTACATAATCTTGCTTTTTTTGGTCTAATTGTTACCTAGATTCATTAATGAGAGGTCACAACATACATTTCAGGGGAAGGTGTAACAAGTGATTGGTGTCACAAAATCTAAAGTTTTAAGAGAATTTGTTATTAGTTATTTGCCCATTTTTCATGTTTTCTAGTTTTCTCAAATTATGAGGTTATTGTCAGTAAATATATTATTTTTTTCGCGTTCAAAATTAAGCACAATTGATAAAATTTAAACTCTTAAAGATATAGATTGTAGTTCTTTATCGCTTCGACAGTACTTTCTCGAAGAACTTAATTGAATTTTTTAATTTTGTTTTTAATTGTCGTTTTTACTTTGTCTTTTTAGTCGTTTTTAATTTCCTATACAATGAATTTGTTTGATTTGCTTTTCCTGGAAGAGTAGATGAATCGATGTTCTGATATTTGAAGATAGATAATGGCTTTCATGACATTGAAAACAATTTTTTTCCAAAATGAAAAAAATAAACATTTCAACTTCGCAATTTTGTTCCTTTTAGTTTCTGTTTGTTACCTGGTCTCGTTTATTAAAAGTTAAAGATGACATTATTTTTGTCAAGAGAAGACGTCAAAATGCATTGGTGTCACAAAATCTAATGTTTTTAAAGACTTCGTTATGACTTTAATGGCTTCGACACGGGTTTTTCACAAAAAAAGTAAATTATTTTTTGTCATATTTGACGATCTTTTCGTAGACGTAAGACCTTGTCTGGATAATTGCAGATCTCGAAGGCTTCCTTTGGAAGAATAAATGAACCTATTCAAATTTTTTTTTTGTAATTAACGACTTTTATGTCTTTGGAAATAAATTTTCTTCGAAAAAAAAAACAAGTTTTTTATAATTTTGCGTTTTTTGTCTTATTGTTGCATAATTTTATTAAAGAGTGGCCACATAGTACATTATTGGTGTTCAACGAAGGTGCAATCAAACATATATTGGGGGCCAAAGTATGGCTTTACGGCTTCCAAAGCATTTTCTGGCAAGTTTAGTTGATTTTTATTTTATTGTCTATTTGTTGTTCTTTTTGTAACTGCGAAAAAATTGAATACCCAGACTTCTTGATTCCCTTCTATAGAAGCATTGGTAATTGTAAACCTATGGGATTTTTTTGTTGATTCCTAATGGTTTTATTGCTTTGAAGTTAATTGTCTTTTTTAAAAAAAAACTCAGCGAATTTTCTCGCTTTAAAGTTTCTGTTCTTTTTCGTCTAATTGTTACCAAGCTTTATTATGCACTGGTGAATAACTGTTTTTTTCTGGTGAATTACAAGTTATTTAATTTTTTTTTCAGTTTTATCTGACGCTATTTTGACTTTGTTATTAAGTTTTTTTTAGAACCGACATAAATTTTTGATGTAATTAATGTTTGTTGTTGTTGTTTGATTTTGCTGTTCGTCTTCGCTCGTTTTCTTAATTTCGGCATATCTCATCAATCTAATGCATCATTTTTACTCCACTGAGTTATTTGCTCTGGAGGCTATCTTTTCGTTCATACACCAGTTTTTTTGAAAAAATGATTGATTTTTTTGTGTTCTTCCATCTGTTCCTCATTTGGTAGACAATTATGCCAAAATTGTGGATGAGCGGGGTCGGAACCTTATGTGTGATTGCACATTACCGAGCTGCCCTGACTGATCTAAATTCATAACAACAACAAAAACAACAACAACAACAACAACAACAACAGCAACAACAACAACAACAACAGCAGCAACAACAACAACAACAACAACAACAACAACAACAACAACAACAACAACAACAACAACAACAACAAATATGCCTTAATTAATCAACTTTTTAAATTGATTATAAAACTCATACGTTTATTTTGCGACATATGTAGAACTGACATATCATATTCTCATATTGTTCAAACGCGCTGTTTTTCACCAAAATCTGCCTATATGGTCGAAAAATTTTATCGTGGAAAATTTTAGAAAAATCTGAATGTAACGCGTTTGATTCCAACACAAAATTCGAAAACGGAAGAGTTTTTTAGATTAGTTTTTGATTTTTTGATTTTAGTTTTTATTTAAGTTTTCACTTGTTTGTTTTGATACAATCTCGATTCTGTTTTTCAAATGGAAATTGGTTATAGTTGGAGACTTCGAAATGCAGTGATATCGCAGATTTTGATGATTCAAAGTTTAAATTATGTAAATGCAAAGATCAACAATTCGTCCCCGGTTCGAGGTTTTGTCGAAACATTAAGGTAAGAATTGCAGTGAACAGCGCTGAAAAAAGATAATTTTAACCTCAAAGGGTCCGCAACATATAGCAATGAATGAGCTGAAAGCGTTTAAATTTTGTAAGATTAGCAGTTTTTAGTGGCGATTTTTTGTAAGACTTGCGGTTTTAGAGGTAATTTTTTGTAAATTGTTTTTCGCTGAAGTTTTTATTTTCATTACATTCACAGGAATTCGTACAAAAAGAATCGGCCGTACACGGGTTTGAACCCATCACTTCCTGCAAGCTATCAATTTTTTATTCCACTGCACCATCTGTCTTCTTATTCGCCATCTGTATTTTATGGGAAACAAAAATGTTGTAACTTGGTAAGATTTGCAATTTTAGCGGTAAATGTTTTTTTCTCTGCTTTGACGTGACAAAAAGTAATTCACCGCTACCAAATGAAGCGTGAAAAATAAAAATCGCTAAAAACCGCGAATATTACGAATACTCACCGAAAAAAAAGTTACAGTGACTTTTAGCAGTAAATTGACGTGCGTTGTTTAGGGGCAAATTTTCATTCTCGCCACTTTCACAAATGAAAAGACCACTTTTTCTAGGACAACTAACTCAAAAAGACCCGTGGCTTTAGATTTACCTTACATAGAGGATCTCTGAATATGAGTGTGAATCGATTTGTGTAACTCCTTGTTCCGGTTAAAAACCACCACCTTTGAAAAACACATTTGCTTATATTTAACTAAAAATGGATGTACATGTTAATTTTTCCAATTATTTTTAGTTTGAATTTATTAGAGTTTTAATCTCATTTAGCGCAGAGTCTGTAACAAAATACCTTTTTGTGAGATTTTTAGGTTGTTTTACTAAAAAGACTTCTCTAAAAATGAAAAGTATTCAATTAGTCTGATGGCTGCTGTGAGAATAATTCATAGCAAGGAGATTCGGTAATGTGCGTGCTCACATAATGTTCTGAACTCGCTTGTCAACAATTTTGGCTTGGTTGTCTACCAAAAGAAGAAGAGACACCAAAATCATCTTTAAATCCTGCTAGGAAACGATGTCGCAGCAGTTGATACCATAATCTAGTCACTGAGAAATTGTTGCGTTCAATTGTGCCGCCTTTTTAACTCCAATAATGTCAATGTCTGAATTGTCAATAATGTGATCAGACAAAAAAGATCCTCAAAAACGAGAAATGTCAAAATATCAAAAACATCTGTGAAATATTGTAGTACTGAAGCAGAAAAGCAATCAACTAAAAAGTAAAACAGCAAAAGTATTAAACTGATGAAAGTGATCCATCCATTAGAAAGACGATGCGACCTGTTTTTAATAACTTTATCTACAAGTTTACCAAAAAAATAAAAAGGCGCAAACTTCAGTAATCCATTCTTTATTTTGAAAATATAGTTTAAAAGGCAAAACGAATTCATTCTCCCCAAAAATCACTGTTTCATTTGAGTTTTGTTTTGATAGGAACTTGTTCTCACCTATCGGTGAAACTTTCAGCAGTTTGCGGTTTTTAGCGGCGATTTTTTTGAACTGCTCTGAATGTATTCACCGCTAAACTTACACTGTTTTGGCATTTTGTCGAAAAAATTACTTGCTATACTTAGCAATCAACATTTGTAAGATTAGCAGTTCTTAGCAATGATTTTTTTCAACGTTTTCAACACACACCACTAATCATGTTTTACAGCATTTTTTGCGTTGAAGATATTTGGTAATTTAGCGATGAATACTTGTAGGATTCGGGGTTCTCAGCGGTGAATCATCTTTTTGCAACGAAGTCACCGCAATCAACGCTGAAAATTGCAGTTCTTACATTTTTTCAGCGTACTCGCCGTAAAATTTACAAATTAAAGCAATTTTTAGCGTTACGGTTTCGTGCGTTTTCCAATTGATTATTTGCATTGCAACTTAACGGATTGACGACTGACATTCTATACAACAAACTTTGCTCAAGCTAAAGATGCTATTCTCATGCACTGCAGACAATAGTATTGCTTTTATTATCAATTTGAACGACCAAAGTTGTGCGAATTTATGTCAGTCAGCGTAAATTTGTTACCCTTTTGGTCAGAACATCTTCCTACAAAAACTATGCAAAAAACCATTGGTTAAAGATCTCTCAGTCATTTTTTTAGCAATTTTGTTTGAAATTAAATCAACGGGACCCCAACATTCTGTGGGCATAATATATGCTCCCCGTGTTCTGTTTTGGTTCGTTATCGCCCATTATAGCCTTAGTCGAAATAAGAAATAATCTCCATTATGATATCCTATCTAAATGGGGGGAATGTTGTATACGTGATATGACCACTAAATTTGGAGTGCTTTAAAGGGTGAGACCTTTTTTGTTACAAAGTAACGTGCTTTATGAAATCAATTAATTTGTAGGGGTTACATAAAAGATTTTTGGTAGTCAAAAGGGATCACAGATACATCCTTTTCACGCAGCATTGTTTTCAATTTCTGGATGCGATAATAACCAGAGCAAACAAATTTTGATGCACATTGATTGGATGGGCAATTGTAAAATGACCTTTTTAGGCGAAGATTAAAACGATGGAACCAAAGGCTTGACATTGATTGATCAGCCCTTGTACTAATATGAATGCCCACAGCTGTAAGTATGGGTATCATCAACCTGCAAAGTTTACCAGTGGGAAAAAAAGTAAAAGTACAATTCGAGATTGACACTTGTCTCAATGGGGAGCTTTGAAGAGAATGAGTAAGATTCAAGCTTTCAACTGTGTAGGCTGACTAAAGGACAACAAGCAAAGCAGGTCAAGTAGCAGAGATCAGAGATATTACAAATTACAAGATCAACTATAGCTTTAGAGAGATCAGATAATTAGGTATGACTAATCGGTTGGTTGAAGAACAATATGAAACCTATGGTAACGCGAGTATCAGATAAACGTATTTATTTGAGATGTGGCGTGATAGCCGAGAGGTAAGGTGTGTGATTCACACGCCAATGATTGAGAATTCAATTACCTGCCTCCGTGAAGCTGTCTGTGTAAGGATGAGCTCTTACTTAACCGTAGCTTCAGGTTGACCATAACCTAACCAATGTTGGTTACAATAATGGTACCACGTGAAAGTCTCAGACGCAA
Source organism: Convolutriloba macropyga (assembly GCF_964194025.1). NCBI lineage: Eukaryota > Metazoa > Xenacoelomorpha > Acoela > Convolutidae > Convolutriloba > Convolutriloba macropyga. The sequence continues at coordinate 12,714,047 of NC_134473.1, read as the reverse complement.
AAAAAGTGGCCATAGTCACCAAAAAAAGAGCATTCATGCTCACCAAATGAACAGTCTGAGATGTGGGGAATAATTGAAAAAGGACAGCTGATAACAGGCTACTGTTAATACACTGCAGTTTGAAAGCCTCATGCTGCCCCGCTGCGAGTACGCAGAAACACGTTTATTTTATTAAGTGCGTCTATCACACTTCCCCCGTGAGAGAAAATTTTATGAGATAAAAGTTTTTAGGAAAAGGTATGAATAAATGGAAAACACTTGAGATTTGTGCACATGAATAAATAAGTTTCAACAAAGTTTAATATTAGCGCCGATGTTTTTTGTCGTTTCTGAAAAATTTCTATAGGAACTTAAGTCTCTATAATTGCTAGTGACCCAATTATTGGGTTAGTAAACCTGGAGAAGCTACAATTTTGCGACAAATTTTGCTCAAGATAAAAATGCTAATCTCATACACTGCAGACTATGGTATTGCTTTTAATATCAATTTGAACGACCAAAGTTGTGCGAATTCATGTCAGTCAGCGTAAATTTTTAGCCGCTTGGTCAGAACAACTTCCTACAAAAACTATGCAAAAAACCATTGGTTAAAGAACTCTCAGTCATTTTTTAGCAATTGGGTTTGAAATAAAATCAAAGGGACCCCAACATTCTGTGGGCATATTATATGCTCCCCGTGTTTTGTTTTGGTTCGTTATAGCCCATTATAGCCCTGGTCGAAATAACAAACAATCCCCATTGTGATATCCTATCTAAATGGCGAGGGGGTGTTATAGGTGATATGACCACTAAATTTGGAGTGCTTTAATGGGCCAGACCTTTTGTGTTGCAAAGTAACGTGCTCTACAAACCAAATAATTTGTAGGGGTGACTTAAAAGATTTTTGACAGTCAAAAGGGATAACAAATTCATGCTTTTCACGCAGCATTGTTTTCAATTTCTGGTTACGATAACAACCACAGCAAACAAATTTTAATGCGAATTGATTGGGCAATTGGAAAATGACCTTTTTAAGCGTAGATTACAACGATGGAACCAAAGGCCTTACATTGATTGACCAGCCTTTGTACTAAAATGACTGCCTAATGAAAGGTTGGGTATCATCAAACTGCAGAGTTTACCAGTGGGAAAAAGAGTATAAAAGTAGAGTTCTAAGCTTTCAGCTGTGTAGGCAGACTAAAGGACAACAAGCAAAGCAGATCAAGTAGCATAGATATTACAAATTACAAGATCAACTATGGCTGTAGAGAGATCAGATAATTAGGTAAGACTAAGCGGGTGGTTGAAGCGCAATATGAAGTCTATGGTAACGCGGGTATCAGATAAACGTATTTATTGTTCCGATCCCACTTGGTGGGGAACTGTATACTCAAATTGGTTCAGACAATTTTGGCTGATCGATATATTCACCGTAGGCAAATGTAATTTTCAGTATCCTGAAGTTTTTGTATGTCTGTTGACCTATCTTGAATCTTGTACTTGAATGTTTGCAATCGAAAAAAATTGTTGTACCCAAGTACCGTTTTGGTTTTAGTACCTCATATTTGGAAGTCAAGTTTGAGGGTCCCGTTGGAAGTTAGAACTTTTAGAAATTCCTTTACCTTGTTCTGTCATGTTTTAGTCCAAGTCTTTCAGAATCACATCTCCATTAATCAACTTTCATAGTTCAAATGCTTGAGAAATTATCCACTGTTGTGTTGACTCCCTAACGTGATGGACTGGTCTACGGTCGGGATAGATGGTAACTTCTTTTATTCGCACCCCCTTTGCTCTAAATTTTTATGAACTGCAATTTTTGATAGCACCCGCAAGTAGTTCTGCCTCTAAAACTTTCAAAATGTGGCTGTTGATCCGATTAGGGTGTGATGGTTTCAAAGAAACATCGAGAAACTTAGAAGTTTTCTTTATTAAAGTTTACAAGAACAAAAAAAAACAACTTACCTGACGAACTTTGTTGTTATGTCGATAAGTAATGGTCACAAAACAAAATTCAATTCTAATTTTGTTTTGGCGCTATCATTATCTTATTCACCTATCAATCATGTGTCAGAAGTAAATTCTACCACCAACAGAAACCTGATTCTAACATCCACTGACCTCCAACTGATGAACTCGATTGTACCTAGGCCATATATGATTCTCAAGAAATGTTGATGAAAATAGAAAATCACCTCCGGGATTCGGTACTAAGATCTATTCACATGTCAATCCAGTTAAATTTTTTTTAGCTAATCTAAATTTTCTCTGTTTATTTTTGCATAGCTTTTTGCATGCATTTTTGCCGGATTGGGAAACATGGTTTTCGAATTTCACGGTATTCGAAAACTTTAAATTAAGATTTGTCTCTGATTTTTCTATGATTTGACTCGGATAAGTAACTACTATGGAAAAAGTATGTGCAGAGAAAAATCATGAAAAAAGATTGCTCTGACTTTTTTCAAACAGTATCTACACTTAGTACACCTGATTCAGTCCTGATTTAACATTTTAATATTGGAAATTAATGAATCAGGACTGATTTACTCTGACACTAGGGTCATGGTAGGTAAGACTAAGCGGTTGTTTGAAGCAAAATATGAAGTCTATGGTAACGCGGGTATCAGATAAACGTATTTATTGTTCCGATCCCACTTGGGGGGTGGGGGTGGGGGGAGGAAATATATACACAAATTGGTTCAGACAATTTTGGCCGATCGATATATTCGTTGTAGGGAAATGTAAGTGGTATCAATAAAAAGCTCATCCAGCGGACAATTGAAAATTAAAGAATTTTTATTCGAGGAATTAACGAGGATTGAAGTTTTGTAAGAACACGGGATATTGTTCACTTTTAGTGTAATTTTTCTTCAAAATAAGATTTTTTCAATAAAAATAGCAATTCAAAATTACATTTCACGCTACAAAACAAATCAATTTGGTGTTCAATATAGACGAAAAACAACAAAAAGACTAGTTCTGGCCTCATAGGGAAGTTTGGTATCAAAAAATTCGAAACTTATTTGAGAGCACTTTTTGAAACAAATTTTTCAAAGTTTTTTTTAGGTCGCTTAGAGACTAGTCATTTTTCATATTGATGTTCCGTTAATGACAAACCTCATTTACAGTCAAATGAAGCCCAATAAACATTCGTTTTCAAAGAATCGTACTTATTTTTTTGGATTCGACTCTTAGTTTTAAATGAAAATGCGAATAGTAATTTTAAATGAAAGTTAGATTTACTTTTGAGGTTTTACAAAATTTTCAAAGTCCTTTGGCATTCGTTGACCCGTTAACCCAAATTGCAATAGGTTTCGTATTGAACAGTCAGGGAACCTATCTAGTGCGTTGAGAGGACAGCTAATGGCTGCTAATTCTTTGAAAATAAATTTTCGAAAACTTTTTTTAACTTTAATCAATCATAAACTTAATTTCGTGAAGTGTCAATCAGTCTCAGTAATGACAGGACCCCCCTCCTTCCTAATGCAATTAACAATTATCTGGTCAGCGGTTTTATCTTCTAATTATTGTTTATATGGCTTCAATGCCACAAGACTTCAAAAAAAAATTTCAAAGTTGTTGGATACTTTCGTTTTAATGGTTCTTTTTGAAATCTTAACACGTTATCCTTACATTGATAGCTCCCATTGGCTTAGAGAAGCCATTCAATGGATCATAGATAACGTTTTCAGAGAAAAGTGGATGTTTGAAAAGTTTTCGACTCTTTCTTCTGGCACTTTTCTATTGGTTTTTGCCTGTATTTGTTGTTGTTTTCATAGTAATAAGATTTGTTGTGATGTCATGTCGATTACCTATGCATGACAAACACCCTTTTTTCTTCCCATCGGGCAGTAACTGAGAGTATTTTTTGACTGCTGTTTAAACCTACTAATGTTAATGTGTGTTACGACTTTAAAAATATTCTTTTGAATTTTTTTCGAACTTTAAGCTCTTTTTCGAACATCAGTCTCAGTATTAACAGGAGCCGCTTCCTTCCTAGTGCAACCAAAAAGTGCAAAATGCTTTGGTTAGCGGTTTTATCTTCTAACTATTGCTTACTTGACTTCAATGTCACAAGATTTCAAAAAAAATATAAAATTTTTGTGTATTTTGGTATTAATGGATCCTTTTGAAATCTTATTGCTTTAACCTAATATTGATAGCTACCATTTATTTAGCAAAGACGTTAATCGATTCATTGATAAAATTTTCGGTAAGGAATTTATGGTTTAATTGGCTTCAACTGTTTCTTCTCGCACTTTTCTACAGATCTGTTGGTTTTTGCCTGTATTTGTTGTTGTTTTCATAGTCATAAGACTTTTTGTGATGTCTCGTTGATTACCTATGCATTAAAAACATCTTTCCTGTCCTGCTCTTGAGGCATAGTTAAGCGTTTTTTTTTATTTCGGCCATTAAAAGCTATTGAATTTAATGTCTTAAGACTTTGAAAATATTTTTTTTGAAAAATTTTTTTGAAGCTTAATCAATATTAAACTTTTTTTCGTGAATTGTAAGTCAGTCTCAGTAATGGCGGGACATCTTCTTTTCTACTTAAAAGAAAATTTATCTTTTTCGAGGTTGTTTCTTCCAACTATTGGTTTTATGATTTCGACGCACGAGTTTTCATAATTTTTTAAAATTTTTGCATGTTCTTTTTTCGTAATTTTGGTTCTTCTTTGAAATCTTATTACATTACCTGAATATTGGTAGTTCCCATTGGTTTAGATAGGACGTTCAATGGATCAAAAATAAAGTTTTCAGAAAAAAGCTTATGGTTTGAATGACTTCCACACTTACTTCTCGCGCTTTTCTACTGAATTTGGCCTGTCTTTGTTGTTGTTTTCATAGTCAATAACTTGTTTAATGTGTTAGATGACCTTTCATCTTGTGAATGACAAAACACATTGTCGTCTCATTGAGGTATAATTTAGCGTATTTATTGGCTTCCGTTGGAAACTATTGAATTTATTGTCGTTTATGCTACGGTTTTTCTGAAAAAATCGTGGTGTTAAGGTATATGTTATTTGATGATAACAATAAATGAAGTCATATTATTTAAAAAAAAAATTCTATTGAATCTAAGAAATCACTTAAAAATAGAAATGTTTTTATTGAAACCTTCATTTTCTAATGGCTCTGATACTTTTCTCGCTCAATCATTTTTTCGAATATGCACATTTTACCATTTTTTACTCTCTAATTAGTCATAAACTGGTGACCGGTCTCAAATGCTTTTCTTGAAGAGTTAATAAAAGATGTTACACGAAGTAGCGGGTTTATACTTAATATTCTTAAACTTTATGATACAATACATATTCGATGATTTTTCAAACTTTTCAGTTTTTGTTGTTCTTTTATTGACTTCTATAACTTGTATCTTATTCTCATCATTGAGAGGTCCCATCCAAGGCATTGAATTCCAAAAATTAACAATTCCACTTATATTATGTTATACCTGATGTGTTGTTTGTTGGACAATATGCGTTTTCATGAAAGTTTTGCGAGTGGTGTTTTTGGTCTCTTTTTCTCTTCTTTAGCACATTCGAGTAATAACAGATCCCAAAAAATTTCCAATGTGGCCCAAAATAATTTGTTTTTTCTTTGAGCATTATTATAGTTGATTCATTGTAAAAAAATCTGGAATAAGAATAGATTATGTTCAGATAACAGCTAATGATTTTAATGGCTTCAAGGTTTTGTGTTTTCGAAAATTGTTTGTAATTTTTTGAGTTTTTCTGCATGTTTAGTTCTTTCCTTTGGCTTAGTCTAACCAAATACCGGTCCCAATAGTTTCATAATGACTTTTTAGTAAATGTAATAACAATTATTTGGTTATACGCCAACGATTTTTAAGACTATTGAAATTATTTGGTTTAAAAAATTTTGATTGATTTTTGAGATTCGCCTCATTTTTTCCATCTGCTGTATGGTTGGTTGAAGCACAGTAAGAAGTCTATGGTAACGCGGGTATCAGTTTAACGTATTTTTTGTTCCGATCCCAGTTGGGGGGAGGAACTATATACTCAAATTGGTTCAGACAATTTTGGCCGATCGACATATTCACCTTAGGGAAATGTAAGTGTTATCAATTAAAAGCTCACCCACCGTAGAATTGAAAATAAGAAAGATTTTTGAATTTCGTTCTTTGAGGAGTTTACAAGGATTGAAATTTTGCAGGAACACGGGATTTTTGCACGATTTTTTTCACTTTTAGTGTAAATTTTCTTCAAAATAAGATTTTTTCTATGAAAATAGCAATTCAAAATTACATTTCACGCTACAAAACAAATCAATTTTGTGTTCAATATAGACGAAGGGCAACAAAAAGACTAGTTCTGGTCTCATAGGGAAGATTAGTATCAGAAAATTTGAAAGTAATTTGAGAGCATTTTTTGAAAAAAAATTTTCAAAGTTTTTTTAAGTCACTTAGAGACTAGTCATTTTTCAAATTGAGTTTCCGTTAAAGACAAACCTCATTTACAGTTAAATGAAGCCCAATGAAAAAAACATTAGTTTTCAAAGAATCGGTCATATATTTTTGCATTCGACTCTTAGTTTTAAATAAAAATTCGATTCCTAATTTTAAATGAAATTTAGATTTTTTTTGAGGTTTTACTAATTTTTCGAAGTACTTTGGCATTCGTTGAATCTATGACCCAAAACTGCAATAAATTTCGTATTGAGCAATCAGTGAACCTATCTAGTGCGTTGAGAGGACAGCTAATGGCTGCTAAGTCTTTGAAAATAAATTTTTGAAAACTTTTTTCAATATTAATCAATCATAAACTTAATTTCGTGAAGTGTCAATCAGTCTCAGTAATAACAGGACCCCCCTCCTTCCTACTGCAAGCAAAACTAATCTGGTCAAAACTATATCTTCTAATTATTCTTTATATGACTTCAATGCCACAAGATTTCAAAAAAAATTTTCAAAGTAGTTAGGTACTTTCGTTTTAATGGTCCTTTTTGAAATCTAAACACGTTATCCTTACATTGATAGCTCCCATTGGCTTAGAGAAGACGTTCAATGGATCATAGATAACGTATTCAGAGGGGAGAAAAGAGCATGGTTGAAAAGTTTTCGACTCTTTCTTCTCGCACTTTTCTACAGAACTATTGGTTTTTGCCTGTATTTGTTGTTGTTTTCATAGTAATAAGATTTAATGTGATGTCTTGTCGGTTACCTATGCATGACAAACACCCTTTTTCTCCCATCCGGCAATAACTGAGAGTATTTAATGACTTCCGTTTAAACTTACTAAAGTTAATGTCTGTTACGACTTTAAAAATAATCTTTTGAAAATTTTTTTTGAACATTAAGCAATCTTAAAATTATTGTTGTGAAATTGAAGTCAGTCTCAGTATTAAAAGACCCACCTCCTGCCTAGCGCAACAAAATTTCCAAAATTCTCTGTTTAGCGGTTTTATCTTCTAACTATTGCTTACTTGACTTCAATGCCACAAGATTTCAAAAAAAAAATATAAAATTTTTGTGTGTTTTCGTATTGTTGGATCCTTTTGAAATCTTATTGGATCCTTTTAAAATTATTGGATCCTTCTGAAATCAAATGAAACCCAATAAACAAAACATTTGTTTTCAAAGAATCGCTCATATTTTCTGGATTTGACTCTTTGTTTTAAATGAAAATTCGATTCGTAACTTTAAAAAAAAATTTGGATTTTCTTTTTGAGGTTTTACTAATTTTTCGAAGTCCTTTGGCATTCGTTGACTCGATGACCCAAAACTGCAATAAATTTCGTATTGAGCATTCAGTGAACCTATCTAGTGCGTTGAGAGGACAGCTAATGGCTGCTAAGTCTTTGAAAACAAATTTTCGAAAATTTTTTTTAAAATTAATCAATCATAAACTTAATTTCGTGAAGTGTCAATCAGTCTCAGTAATGACAGGACCCCCTCCTTCCTACTGCAAGCAAAACTATTCTGGTCAGCGATTTTATCTTCTAATTATTGTTTATATGACTTCAATGCCACAAGATTTCAAAAAAAAATTCAAATTAGTTGGATACTTTCGTTTTAATGGTTCTTTTTGAAATCTTAACACGTTATCCTTACATTGATAGCTCCCATTGGCTTAGAGAAGACGTTCAACGGATCATAGATAACGTATTCAGAGAAAAGAGCGTGGTTGAAAAGTTTTTGACTCTTTCTTCTCGCACATTTCTACAGAACTATTGGTTTTTGCCTGTATTTGTTGTTGTTTTCATAGTAATAAGATTTATTGTGATGTCTTGTCCATTACCCATGGATGACAAACACCCTTCTTTTCCCCCCATCGAGCAATAAATGAGAGTATTTAATGACTTCCGTTTAAACCTACTAAATTTAATGTCTGTTACGACTTTAAAAATATTCTTTTGTACTTTTTTTTGAACATTAAGCAATCTTAAAATTATTGTTGTTAACTTGAGGTCAGTCTCTGTATTAGAAGGACCCGCTTCCTTCCTAGCGCAACCAAATTTCAAAAATTCTCCCGTTAGTGGTTTTATCTTCTAACTATTGCTTACTTGACTTCAATGCCACAAGATTTCAAAAAAATATAAAATTGCTTTAACCTATAAGTTATAGCGTTAACCTAATATTGATAGCTCCCATTTAATTAGCAAAGACGTTGATTGGATCATTGATAAAATTTTTGGAGAGGAACTTATGGTTTAAAGGGCTTCGACAGTTTCTTCTCGCACTTTTCTACAGATCTATTGGTTTTTGCCTGTAATTGTTGTTGTTTTCATAGTCACAAGACTTTCTGATTTCTCGTCGATTACCTATGCATTACAAACATCTTTCCTGTCCTGCTCGCGAGGCATAAATAAGCGTATTTATTGACTTCGGCCATTAAAAGCTATTAAATTTTCTGTCTTATGATTTTAAAAATATTTTTTTGAAAATTTTTTTGAACTTTAATCAAAATTGAACTTTTTTCGTGAATTGTAAGTCAGTCTCAGTGATGGCGGGACACCTTCCTTTCTACTTAAAAAAATTTATCCTTTTCGAGGTTGTTTCTTCCAACTATTGGTTTTATGATTTCGACGCACGAGTTTTCATAATTTTTTAAAATTTTTGGATGTTCTTTTTTCGTAATTTTGGTTCTTCTTTGAAATCTTATTACATTACCTTAATATTGGTAGTTCCCATTGGTTTAGATAGGACGTTCATTGGATCATAAATAAAGTTTTCAGAAAAAAGCTTATGGTTTGAGTGACTTCCACACTTACTTCTCGCGCTTTTCTACTGAATTTTGCCTGTATTTGTTGTTGTTTTCATAGTCAATAACTTGTTCTAATGTGTTAGATGAGCTTTCGTCTTATGAATGACAAAAATCCTATTCGTCTCATTGAGGTATAATTTTGCTTATTTGTTCGCTTCCGTTGAAAACTATTGAACTTATTGTCGTTGATGCTACGGGTTTTCTGAAGAAAAATCAAAATCGTGGTGTTAATGTATATGTTATTTGTTGATAACACTAATTGAAGTCATATTAATTAAAAAGAAAAATTCTATTGATTCTACAAAATCAATTAAAAATAGAAATGTTTTTTATTGAAAAGTTCATTTTCTAATGGTTCTGTTACTTTTCTCGGTCAATCATTTTTTCGAATTTGCACATTTTGCCAATTTTTTACTCTCTAATTAGTCATAAATTTGTGACCGTTCTCAAGTGCGTGTAATTGAAGATTTATTACAAAATGTTACCTGAAGTAGCGAGTTTAAACTTCATTTTCTTTAACTTGATGATATAATACAAATTCGAAGATTTTTCAATCTTTTCAGTTTTTGTTGTTCTTTTATTGACTTCTATAACTTGTATCTTATTCCCATCATTGAGAGGTCCCATCCAATTCTTTGAATTTCAAAAATTAACAATTCTACTGATATTATGTTGTACCTGATGTGTTGTTTGTTGGACAATATCCGTTTTCATAAAAGTTTTGCGAGTGGTGTTTTTTGTCTCTTTTTCTCTTCTTTAGCACATTCGAGTAATAACAGATCCCAAAAATTTTCAAATGTGGCCCAAAATAATTTGTTTATTCTTTCAGCATTATTTTAGTTGATTCATTGTAAATAAAATCTGGAATAAAAATACATTACGTTCAGATAACAGCTAATAATTTTAATGGCTTCAATGTTTTGTGTTTTCGCAAGTTGTTTGTAATTTTTTGAGTTTTTCTGCATGTTTAGTTCTTTTCTATGGCTTATTCTAACCAAAGACAGGTCCCAATTGTTTCATAATGACTTTTTAGTAAATGGAATAAGAATTATTTTGTTATGAGCTAACGATTTTTAAGACTTTTGAAATTATTTGGTTTAAAATATTTTGATTGATTTTTGAGACACATTTATTCCATCTGCTGTATAGTTGGAAATAAGTAAATTTGTGTAGTTTTTTATCTGATTGCATTTTGACGTTGTTACTAGGTGCTTTTAGATACTGAGTTTTTGCCGTGAAAATTTTGTCTTTGCTTTTTTTTTGTTTGTTTATTTTTTTTGTAGTCTTTTTAATGGTGAGTGCTGTAATGAGGCATTGCAATATGCAATTCAATTAATAGTTAGGTTTTGTGACATTTTTTTAAAACTGAAACATCTGGTTTTGTTATCTCTTCATTTGGTTGACAATTAAGTCAAAAATGTAGATGAGCTGGGGTCGGAACATCATGTGCGAACGCACAGTAACGAGCCTCCTTGTTTGACATTAATTGCATCTATCACAGTCCCCCCGTGAGAGAAAATTTTACGAGAGTAAATTTTTTAGGAAAAGGGATATGAGAAACCAATAAACGGAAATATCTCGAGATCTGTGCACATGAAAAAATAAGTTTCAACAACGTTTAATATTAGCGCCGATGTTTTTTGTCGGTTCTGAACAAGTTCCATCGGAACTTAAGTCTTTATAATTGCTAGTGACCCAATCATATTTGATTAGTAAATTTGGAGAAGCTACAATTATTGCTAGTTATCGCTAGTTAGTTGCATCTAAACAACAGACCGAGTAAATATTGTTCCAAAGTAGATAACGGATGTTCCATCTGATTGATGCACAAGTAGATAAAGGTTTGACGTTGGCGGTAGGTCAATTGAATTGTTCCGTCTAGGAAGACATTCTGTTAAGTTTTTAGGGCCCATTTCTCATTTCAGCTTTTGAAATGTCCAGAACCTTATCGAAAGGATACGAAGCTGAATTCTCCATTGCCGAGTTTGAGGATGTGCTACTCGGACTGTTAGGTTATTGCATTAAATAAAATTCACGCAATGATTTCCGCAAACCTCCCGTCTGGTGTTTTTGAAATCTTGACTTTCAACTCAGCGTAATTTTCTGTATCCTGAGGTTCTTGTTCGTCTGTTGACCTATCTTGAATCTTGTACTTGAATATTTGCAATCGAAAAAAATTGTTGTACCCAAGTACCGTTTTGATCTCCTCATATTTGGAAGTCTAGTTTGAGGGCCCCGTTGGAAGTTAGAACATTTTAGTCATTCCTTTACCATGTTTTCTGTTTTGTTCCGTATCTTTCAGAATCACATCACCATTAATCAACTTTCATAGTTCAAATGCTTGAGAAATTACCCACTGTTGTGTTGACTCCCAAACGTGATGGACTGGTCTACGGTCGGCATAGATAGCAACTTCTTTTGTTCGCACCCCCCTTTGCTTCAATTTTTTATGAACTGCAATTTTTGATGCCACCCCCGAGTAGTTCAAGTAGTTCTGCCTCTAAAACTTTCAAAATGTGGCTGTTAATTCGGTTAGGGTTCCTGGGGCTATGGGTTCACATAATCGATTCTTCGCTCTGTTCTTGCGCTGACAATTATTGTAAATTCTTCTGGTTTGGGAATAGGCTTGCTTTTGCCCTTCAGGTACGTGTATCTGCTAACAGGGTCAGGATTCTTGTTGCAGGTGATCGTAGAGTCTTTTGGCTTCAACTCCCTTCCTGTCACTGATATCCATTTCTCTTCTGTTGTCTATCTTGTTCCAATATTCTTCTGGCAGAATATTGCCTCTTTTTACTGTTTCGGCGTCTAAGTATTCTTTTTTTTTCAACAATATCCCAATACAGTGTGAGTGAAAATCGTTATCCGGCGTTATTTTTCTGAATGTCGTTTTTGGTGGTTGATCATATTAGGCTTTCAAAGGAGATTTGTTATTGGTTTTTTTGCATGCCAAAACGAATATGGTATATTATACCTCTAATCATTCTTGGTAATTTACTAATTGCGTTGTTATGTCATTTTTGTTGTTTAATACGGGCAATATGTTATAGTCTGAACCTTTTGTTTACCAGACCGATTGTTCGATGATCAATTTCTGATGATAAAATAGAAATGATGCTATGTGTACAAAAACATGTGTAAATTTTGTTTCAATTAGAATGCACACTTAATCTATTATTATATTCCTCGTTACAACAAGATTGTTTATATATATTTACTGAATCGATCAATCAATTCCATATTTTAAATTTGTCATTTTGATCGTTGAGTATAGGTTGCGCGAATTTGAGTTAAAATTCTTCGTCACCTTGCATTTTTACAGTGGTCTAAATTGACATTAAGCTATTATCGGTTGTAGATTCTTAAGAAGGTGCACTCTATGGCGTCGGTGAATAATTTATTGTAAAAATAGGGCCACCATACAATAACCAAGAGATGCGACCTTCATCACCTGCCAGTGTGAGACAAGTGCGATGAATCGATCAGTTCTTTATACATCAAATAGGCATTGTAACACACAAATAGCCTTATGGAACATGCAGATCATTCCGATATGAGTGGATGTATGTTGACAATTTTTCTCACTTTTACTTGTCATTCGCCATGACAAAATTTTTTATTTCTCTCAGAACGGTATCTTTGGATGTCATAATATTAGAAAAGAATTTGTTGAAGAAAAATCTAAGAAGAAGTTCACTAACCGTTGATGTTTTTCTGAAAAATATGACCCTATGGGAAGATGGTGTTGAATGATTGCTCCACAAGTATGTTTGGATCGAATGTAATAGTTGCCTTTCGCAGCGTAAATATACTCTTTTGAACTGTTCCTCTCGGCGCTATTTCCACCTTCTGAGGACAATGTATCTCACGCGCAAAATAAATATTAATAATGTGTTTTCGCGAGAATCGAGAAAGGCGTTTTTTTCATGGAACATATTTCAAGTTATTGTGAATTGAGTTGACGTTAGATTAATGAGAATAAGTGGAATCCAAAATGTAGTAAATACATGCTTTTGCAGGGTAATCAGTAGGAGGGGTATTCATTTTTTTGAGGTAAATGAGTTGAACAAAATTGGAGTATTTTGATTGTCGACAGTGAATGATTTTTTATCATAGATAAAAGCAGAGAAGGACAACAATCGAAGGTAGGCGTTTCAAACGCTAAAAAAGAGTTTGAGTTTTGCTCCAGCTCAGTAGAGTTTTTTTTGCAGATGACATTTCGGAAGCGGAGTTGCAACTTCACCGTCAAGTTTTTCTGAGTGTTTCCTATTTCGTTTAGCCTGTACTTTCCTAAATGTGGTTTTATTAACAATTTTTTTTAAATAATGTTGTTTTTGATACCACAATTTTTTCATCAATGAAGACATGCGGTGTAATTCTGCGGTTGGATTAAGTTAAGTTTTATCTACAAATTTGCTATCGGATCCTGGCTTAAGTTGTAGATCAAATTATGCTTTCAGAAGAGACATGTTAGTGATCTTGTTCTCGCAAAAACGAATACGGCATATTATATCTCTAGTCATTGTTGGAAACTTGCTAATTGCGTTCTTATATCATTTCTGTTGTTTTATAGAGGCAGTGTGTTTTTGTGTGAATCACTTTTCTACTAGACCAATTGTTCGATTTTTAGTTACTGATGATAAAACAGAATTGATGAAAAAATGCGTAAAATTCGTGTCTTCAAGATGCCCACTTAATCTGTTCTTATATTCCGCCATACACCATGATTACTTTTATGCTCTTTAAGAAAAGATTTGATGTAATGGCTTGACGTACATGAGTATACTTTTGACCTTGGATTTTTGCTGAATCGATCAATCAATACCAAATTGTAAATCCCTCATATTGATTGCTGAGTAATAGGTCGCAAGAACACGAGTTATTTTTCTTCGTCATCTTGCATTTTGTCAGTGGTCAAAATTGACATTCAGCTATTATAGGTTGCAGTTTCTTACAAGGGGTGCATTCTCCGGTGTTGGTGATAATATTGCTGCAAAAAGGGTCGCCATACAATTTCCAAGAGATTCGACCTTCATCACCTGCCAGGGTGAGACATGTGCAATGAATCGATTAGTTCTTTATACTTGAAAAAAGGGATTACAACGCGATTGACAAACAGCCTATTGGAACATGCAGATCCTTCCAATATGAGTGTGTGATTGTTGACAAATCATCGCACATTTGCTTTTCATCCGCCATGACAAAAACTTTTATTTCTCTCAGTACGGTATCTTTGGAGGTCATGTTGTTAGAAAAGAATTTGTTGAAGAAAAAACTGACATAGCGAGAAGTTCACTATCCGCTGATGTATTTCCCATATTTATGACCATATTGGAAGATTGTTTTGGATGATTGTTCCACAAGACATATTTGGATCTAATGTAACACTTGCCATTTGCAGCGTATATATACTCTGTTGATCTAAACCTCTTGGCGTTACTTCGAAAATTTTAGAAAAATGTGCCTAAAATAACTATCTGCCTAAAATATAATTTTTATTCGAGGATCATCGAGGCGTTTTTAACTGAGGCGTTTTTTTCAAGGAACATATTCCGGGTTGTTGTGAAATGACATGACATCAGATGAATGAGATTAAGTTGAAATTAAAATGTAGTTAATAACTGAATTTGTAGGGTAATTAGTAGGAGTGGAAGTCTTTTTCTTGGAGGTAAGTGGGTTGAGTAGATTCGGATTAATTTGAATGCCCACAGTTGATGATTTTGCAGTATGGATAAAATCAGAGAAGGAAAAAAACCAAAAGTAGGCGTTTAAAACGCTAAAAAGTGGGTTCGAATTTCTCTCCAGCTCAGTAAAGATATTTTGCAGATGACTCTTCTGAAACGGAGTTGTCACCTCAGGGTCACGATCAATTTCACTCGCTTCAAATTTAAATTTTTTATCTGAGTGTTTCCTATTTCGTTTAGCTTTGTACATTGCTGAATGTAGTTTTAACTATTTTCTTTAGTTATTTTGTTTTTGATACCACAATTTTTCGTCGATAATAATTTGCTGTCTGCTTTTGCGGATGGGTAGCGTTAAGTTTCATCTACCAATTTAATATCTAACCCTGGCTTGAGTTGTAGATTGGAGTCCAACAGGATTAGGTGTCTATTCAGCAAGATATTTGGCTTTGAGATGTATCCTTAGATCTGTTTGGCTTCGAAACAGAGAGTAGTGCATAATGGTTTGTTGTTAATGTAAAATTGAATCCATAGACATTGCATATTAATATCTACACTTCTTGGTTTAATTTTATACTCTTGAAGAAAATGTTTGAAGTCAATGCTTGAAGTACATGAGCATACTTTTCCCCTTCGAATTTTACTAAATCATTTAATCAATTTCGAATTGTAAATTCTTCTGTTTGATTGTTGAATATGGGTCGCACAAAATCGATCTCCATTTCTTCGTCATCTTGCATTTTGTCAGTGGTCTAAATTGACATTTATTATTGGTCGGAGATTCTTACGAGGGTGCATTCTCCGGCGTTGGTGAATAATTTGTTGTAAAAACAGGGCCACCATACAAACGAGATCCGACTTTCATCAACCACCAGTGTGAGACATGTGCGATGAATCGATCAGTTCTAAATAGAACCTATAGGAATTGCAACGCAATCGTCAGCACACAAACAGCCTTAGGGAACATGCAGATCCGTCCAATATGAGTGGATTTTTGTTGACAATTTTTCGCATCTTTGCTTGTCATTCGCCATGACAAAATGTTTTATTTCTCTCAGAACGGTATCTTTGGAAGTCATAATTTTAGAAAAGACTTTGTTGAAGACAAAAACTGAGATAGCGAGAAGTTCATTTTCCGTTGATGCATTTTCTGAAATTTTGATCATGAGAAGATGGGATAGAATGGTTGATCCTCAAGATATACTTGAATCAAAAGACACATTTGCCTTTTGGTGCAGAGATATACTCAGTTGATCTGAACCTCGCGGCACCTGTTTCCGACTTTTGAGCAAAAAGTGCATCATACGCAAAAACATTACTATTAATTTTGCGCTAGGAGCAAGTAAAGCGTTTGTTTCAAGTAGCATATTTCAAGTAACTGTAAAATGAGTTACAATTAGGAGAAGTTGGATCAAAATCGTTGTAAATTAATGAATTTGGAGGTTAATTTGTAGAAGGGGAATTAAATTTTTTGAGTTAAGTGAGTTGAATAAATTCGGAGTAAATTGATTGTCAACAGTATTATATTTTTAGTATAGTGTAATGCAGAGAAAGAAAACAACCAAAAATTGGCGTCTCAGAGGCCGAAAGCGAGTTTGAATTTTGCTCCAGCTCAGTAGAGTTATTTTCAAAATAATTTTCTCTAAACAGAATTGTCACTTCATCGTCACGTTCAATTTCACTTGCTTCAAAAGTGAGCTTTCTCTGAGTTTTTGCTATTTCCTTTATCCGGGTGCTTTGCCAAATGTGGCTTTTAATTGAATTTTTAAATTGTGTTGTTTTTGCTGCCACAAGGTTTTCTTGGATGTGATATTTTTTGTTTTTGCTACCACATTAGATTAGATGCGTTGTGTCTCTGCGGATGGATTGCGACAATTTTTATCTACAAATTTGATATCTGATCCTGGCTTAAGTTTTAGATTGAAGTCCAACGGGATAAGCTGTCTTTTTTAGCAAGTTGACTGGCGTTGAGGTGTTCCCGTGTTGAGAAGTTCTTCGGATTTAAACATAAGAAATCGTCGGTTTTCGCCGCTTTTACTTCGCCAAAACCGATCAAAGCCCTTACGTTTTTTTCGTCGTTTTGATCGGTTTTCGTCGGTATTTTAACGTAAGAATCGTCGGTTTTTGTCATTCTAAAGATCTCACAAACCGGACAGTCCCTGCCAGGATTCGAACCTTGGACCCCTATATTACTAGCCACCTTCTCCTACACTGCACCACTTGTCACTTAGTTTTACTCTATTTCTTTTGTATTTAAAACAAATTGAGACTGACAATACAGACAAAAAACGACGATAATCGACACTTCTTACTGCCAAAACTGACAATACCGACGAAAACTACGCCAATCGACACTTCTTACATCAAATACCGACAATACGGACGAAAACGGAGATAATAGACATTTCCTACATAAAAAACCGACGAAATCGACAAAAGTCGACCAAAAACGACAGTTCTTGCTTCGATTTCGTCGCAATTTCTCAACCCGGGTTTCAATAGCTCTTTTTGAAACAGAGATCTGTGAATAAGGGTTAGTTGCTACGGTAAAATTACTTCCGTAGAGAAAATATGTGAAATGTTTAATGCCACAAAAGACTCACTTCCGCAGAATTTCAGCAATGAGATAATAGGTCTCCGACAAACACGTTTTCTGTTCCAGAATTCTATCTAAAACATATTTTGAGGCGTCGCATCTGACCCTAGGGATCAGTTTTGGATCACATGTTTGATTTTTTTAAAGTGCAAATCATGGGTGTCGTTCCATTCAACTTTAGTACCTTTTTGAGTAAATTTCCAATAGGACAGCATAGTTTTGCTAAAAATGGAAAGAACTTCCCAGTTCGAGGTGGCCAGACCGAAGTGACCCCTGATCAGACGAGTTTCGAGCGCACACATGTTCCCGGTGCGCTCGAAATACATGGTCTGGAAAAGGCTTCGAGCGCACTTTTGTCTGGACAATGGTCTGGAACTTGCCTGATCAGAGGCCATTTTGTTCTGGGACTGTCTGATCAGAGGTCACTTTGGTCTGGGACGGTCTGATCAGAGGCAGTTTCAAGCGCACATTAGTCTGATCATAGGCCGATTCGAGCGCACACTAGTCTGACCAGAGACCAATTCGGGCGAATTTT
>NC_134473.1:12646739-12693335 GCF_964194025.1 Convolutriloba macropyga | reverse complement strand
CTAGCAAAAGAGCAAACTGAATTGCACAAAAATAGTTGGCTGACATCTCACCAATGTGAGCATATGGAAACACTTTGAAAGTTTACGATAAAACGGAAGACATATGGAAAATTATTGGAGCAATGTCAACAACTTTCGAGAAGACACTTTGCAACATATTGTCGAGTAATGTATAAATATATAGGAAAACTCCAGAATCACAACGTGTTTAAAACAGAAAATCTAAGTTATTCCCTAAAACAAACATTGTGTGAAAGTAAGATGAGCTCTTTGAAAAGCTAGATGCTATCAACGCACCATTTATTGAAATGTGAAGCTAAGCAATAGCACTCAATTGTACAAAAAGGTGGGGTAAACAAAGTAAACCGTTTCAACAAACCACAGATAGTGGAAGCTAGTAGTAGCATCAATAAAGGCAGGTGGCAACGACCAAAAGGAGACTGCTGTTGATAAAGGAAATAGCCCAAAGGAAAAACTTTATTAGAAAATTTAGGCCTTCCTCAAACGGTCTGCTACACAAGGAAGCAAAGAAGAACCTAGTTTAGCAAATTCACGTCCTCAGAGCAGGAGAAAACTGATAAAATAGTTTTGGAAAAACAATCATTGCTCAGAAAAAAAAAAGAAATCAACGGCTGCATCAGCATTAGTGTCAGCAAAGAAAGGGCAAAAAGCAAACGTTGGAAGTCGTAAACCAGCAACAACAAGAATTACATCTACAACAACAGCAAGAGGCAGAATTTGCAGAAGGAACTGGTTCGTAACAGCATGAGAAGAAGACCAAAAACGTTCGAAAGAAATCAGAGGTTGACAAAAAAGGAAGCCTGGAACTTGAGTCAACAAAAGTGGGTAGCATTGAAAGTTTTAGATTCAGAAAGAAGACAAGAAGCAAAGCGGAATGGAATTAAATCAACTGCCAATCAGTCTGACTCTCAGCAGCTAATATCCCCAATTGATGTTACCTCCTAAGATTGACACAGAGAACCAAAACATCAAACGTTTTGGCGCCCAACCGAAATTTATCACGCTGTTCAAACCGGGTGTATGAACTTTTTTGATGGCAATGGGTGATTCGAGCATTCTCATGAAATCTGAAACCTCTGGTAAACGGTTGGTTCATCGAGTACTAGGAGCAAAACTGATTATATTCAAAGACTGATTAGAATCAACAAATTTTTTACATGAAGAGAAGTTGTTAGCTCAAGTAAAGACAAAAAAAAACACAGCCAGGAAAACCCAGAATGGAGTAATTTTTCACCAAAAACCAGAATTACGCAAATCAAAAGAAAATGAGGCCTATTTAAATATAGACATTGAGCAGTTTGGAGTTTTGAGAAAGTTAAGTCAGTTAAACCAAATGGACAAGATTAACATGTTCACAAAATCGCACAGTGTTTCAGTTGTCTGCAACCTGGCCATCCATCAAAACCCGCAAAAGAAAAACTTTCTTATCCGCAATTTGAGCGCGAGACACAACAAAACGCTTTCATAGCAATTTCAAAAAAAGGGTAAAAAGGGCTTCTCAGATGCTACAACCGCAAAAACTGCAAACCTGTGACATAGAAAACTCCCAGTAGTGTGCATTGAACTCAAAAAGGAAAACCATACTCTGAGTGTACTAGCAATGTGTGATGTGGGTTTCTCAGTTTCTTTCGTATACAGCTGAAATTTGTCTAAACTTAAACTTCAAGGTTGACGATATTTTGTCAGTAATAAGAACACATAAAGCACAAGAAATCAGGATCAGAACAGTGCGAATATCTGTTTCAGCAAAAATCAGGTGACACCCATTGACTACGATACAATTCCCGGCTCACGAGAAACGTGTGGTAGACGGCCAAATTTTCGGTCTGCAAGATTGGAATACCGCTCACAACACTTGAGGAATTTTTCAAATGATACCTACGCTGTAAAAAAACTTTAATCATCCTTGGCAAAGATATAGACATCACCCATTAGAATTCAAGAAATTGGAAGACAAAATTGTACCATGGCAATGAGATTAAAAATTGGATGTGTCTGATGTGGTTTTATCTCAGCGAAGAAAGCTGCAAACCTTACCACGACAGCAAATTAATTCCCAGATAACATGACAAATCGGCAACTCAGTTTGAGCATTTGGTAGGATATTGAGCGTTGGCTGCAAAATGTGATGTCAACGGTCAATTGACGGACGAAGAGCGAGCAATCAAGACTTAGGAGCAAACAACGCGTTACACCAGCGGCAGATACGGAGTCGGACTTCTGTTCCACGAGGGCAGTGTTAATTTGTCGATTAATCTCTACTCTCCAATGTTACAAACCAAGTCCCTAGAGCAATGGCTGCAAAAAGAAGACAAACTGAAAAATTGTCATAATGAAACCATTGAAAACAACAAAAAAAGGAAAGATATGTCTAGAAAAATGATGAAGTTGAACTGAATGAAACCATAGAGATTATACAATGCTTAAAATGTCCATTGCTAAAGCTTGAAAAAGTCAGAAGATTGCGCAAAGTTTCATCAAAATTTTACGGCGAGGCTCATCAAGAAGCTTTCATATAGACCCGGTTTGTTATAGAGTCTTACCGGAGTTTTGTTGTTTGCGAGAACAATAAAATTCGTTATCAGCCGATATAGCAGCGATGTTTTTTCAAATCGCTGTCTAAGGCGTCAAAAAACCCGACGGCAAGGAGATGCCGAGCAGAAAAGAGAAAAATAGGAGAAAGTGTGACAATTTTTGGGTGAAAAACCTCATGTTTGAATGGAGTATAGTCAGAACAGTGCTGCGAAACTTCTGTTGGGACAATTTCTTTAAGTCAGTCAACACCACCAGAGAGATTGCAGATAAATCTAAAGAGTTTTATACCAATTTCAAAAGTTGAACCGCAATTATCCTCAAGCTTTGAACTAAAATAGAATGAGGACACTGGCAGTCTCGTAGTCTGTCGCGAAACTGAGCATGAAGTTCCATCAAAAGTAACACAGAGTTTTCTCATCCTCAATCTCAGTAGTGTTGGTTCTACTTGGATTTTGTTCACGCTTCACGATACAAATGCGCCTCTAGCTTACAAATTTTTAAAGGGCTATGGGACATTCAAGGGACCATAAAATGTCACGTCAACAGATCGCGCCAAAGTGTTCAGCGTTTAGTGCTCTGAGTTGAAAGTTAAAAACGCGTAAACAATTTTGAGACAAAATTTTTCTCAAAAGCTTCCGAGATGGCAAAGTGCTTTGTGGTACATCTTTAAGACGGAACAACATCAAAGTTGACCTTTCAGAAAAGGAAATGTTGTGTAGCGCCCATCAGACATGTAATAATTTTGAAGTAAAAAACTCAGGTGGAAATCTTCAGAGTTCATCTCGGATTGCAGATATAGACTAAAAATGACGCGCAAAAGAACAAAATCTATAAGTAGACAGATTCACTAACGGTTTTACAGTGGCTACAATCAGAAAACAAAAAACAACAGTAGTTTGGTGCCAATAAAGCTGCAGAAAACTCATCAATAGATTAGTGGCAAAAAGTTGACGGAAACAGCAATTTTCTAATATCGTTACCAAAAGAACGTCTATTGAAAGACTCAAACTGACCGTGTGATGGAACGATTGAGCGTGGCTACCGAAAGACGAGAGAAGTAGCCAATACCTTGTGGCCAAGCGAACGATGTGATGTAGCAGCAGAGGACAAATTAAATGAACCTTTCATTTGGAAGCGAAACAGTAGATTCAGTCAAATCAAAATCTTCTTTAAACACTACAAGAGATTTAAAACTAGACAGAAATGGTCTCTCAAAGTGGACGAGACACATCAAGCAGAACAAATGCTGTTCCGATTTGTTCAAAACGAGTTTTCGGTGAAGTTGACAGTCAAAGAGATCTTGAAGACATTGAATACGCCAAATTACCACCCTTTATTGAAGAAGATTGAGCAATTTCATTGAAAGGTCGTTTGAAACTTGTAAAGTTCGATTAAAGTGGTAAGCATCGGATCCAAAACTGCATACAGCGTGAGATCCTTTCGCACAAATTCTGCAAAAATAGCGCATTGGTACAACATACATGACGAAAAGCAATGTCCGAGGTACAATATTCAAAAATACTTTTGAATCATTGGGTTATCAAATGCCTTGCGGGCAACTGAGTCGAATTGTATCCAATATAGAGAGAGAAATGCCAACTCAATGCGCCCACCGATGGTGGAGTTACAACAAATGCGACTTGATGAGCTTGAGTTCCTATTCATCCTCTATTGTTGTTCATTTCTCTACTCCTATCATAATCAAGTTGCTACGACGTTCACTAAAACGCAAAATTTCAATGTAGGACCCCTGAACAGAGTAATCAACTACACCTAGCACTCGCACCAAATCACTTCTTGCTAGGACAACAAAATGCAGGTGCACTTTTGATGCAATCCCCTGAGTGTGACCAAGATCTGCGCAAATCCCATGAAACAACTCAAGCCTATGCCTACATGATCTGGATCAGCTGGACTAGCCTATACCTTCCACAGTGGAACCAGAGATCGAAGTGGTAAAAAACATGAACAAGACCTTACAGAAAGTAAATTTGTTTGACCGGGAGAAAGTTTTGTGAAAAGCTGCAAAGGAAATTTTGAACAAGAAATGTAGGTATTTACTAGCAATGATCTCATTGTGCAATCAGCAGCGGTTCAAGTTGGCACATGGAAAGCTCAACTGACTCGTGGTGAAACTACTGACGCCAGTAGTTTATGATATTGTATCCTAAAACAAAATTGGGCGACGATGTTGGTACTACTAATGAACAAGAGCATGAATTATCAGACCAACAAAAACTAAAACCAAACTTTGAAGCATCAAGTTTTGAGAAAACGCGCAAAAACAATAACAATTAATTTTTTAGAGTTTGCACCGGGAATCTGTCCCCTTTTTTGGAGGGGAACCTCTGAGCAATGAAATGCCTTAGTACTCGGCTGGGGTAACCTCTAAGTTATCCATTAAGGCAACGAATGTTATTGTATCTTACTAGTTGCGTGTCTATTAACAAACATATTGTACGGAATTGCATTTTTTCAAATGGTTTCCAATTATATTAACCGACATTCTTCAAAGAAAATTGTTACAATCTGCTTTTCAACATCAACGATCCGTGAAGATTAAATAATTTATATCAAACTTGATAGCTTATGGCTGGAGAGATTCAACAACCTTTAGTTTCATCAGGATTTGTAGAAAACAATGCATATCGAGAAAAAAATTTTTGATTTGCGTGTGGGCAACGCACTTCTCTATTAGTTTCTCCAATTTCTTGGAAACGAAACTTTTCATTAGTTTTTTGTTTAACCTATTCATGTTTGGAAAAGTATTATAGGGAAAACAGAGTGTTTTTAAAAAACATGAACAAAACACATAAGGAACTCAATGTGCGCTCAACCTTAAAAAAGAAACTAACGGAGAACTGCAATTCCAAGCTGCGCTGACGCAAATTTACAAAAAGTAAGTCGCCATTTGTTTAATTTGACGAGTTTGGATTCTCTCTGTGTGTGTGCGTGTGTGTGTGTGTGTGTGTGTGTGTTTGTGTGTGTGTGTGTGTTTTTATGTGTGTGATTATATATATGCATAAGCTAGATTTGTGGAAAACTAAAGATCTTTATGCATTGTTTTCTGCAAATCGTGTTTAAATTGCAAGTTGTTGAATCTCTCCAGCAAGAACCAATTAAATTTGATGAATTTTTTTGAAAATTCAAGGATCGTTGATGTTAAAAAGGGATTGTGACAATTTTTTTCTCATATTTCAGTTATAAATTTAATTTGAGAATATAGCTTTGTCTTAAATGATGTCGAATTTAGTAATTCGAAATCTAGTTCGAGATCAAATTTTAAGTTATACATGCATTGATATTGTAATAACCCAGTTTGTGGTATATCAAGCTAACAAATATCCTACTTCAGCAGAGCTTTGGTGCAACGGTAGCACACCTGATTGCGGTTCTGGAGACAGTAAGTTCGAGTCCTCTAAGCTATAATTCGTTTGCATTATATACCTAATTTGGCAGTGTTTGCAGAGTTAGCTAATATCACAGTTGGTTTGTTGCCATATATATATATATATATATATATATATATATATATATATATATATATATGTATGTGTTATGAGTAAATTTGGATCAATTGGTTTCTCTCAAATTAGTGGCTTTCAAAATTTTCCTTCCTCGACTGTACTTAAGAAAAATGCCAAGTTGAAAGTTGGGTTGTGGTAGTTTCATATCAATTCCAACAGGCTTATGAGATATACCGGGTTGAGACCGAATGGTTAACTTGTAAGAACTTGCAAGTTTCTTGCAAAAGATGGTTAACTTGTAAGAACCTGCAAGTCGAATGGTTGACTTGTAAGAACTTGCAAGTCGAATGGTTAGCTTGTAAGAACTTGTAAGATTCTGCCAGAAACGTGCAAGTTCTTACAAAATAACCATTCGGCCTCAACCCGGGATGTTAGAATATACGTGTAATAGCGACTGCTAATTTGTAGCCGGATTGTTGAACGAGAATATCAGAGTGCATTGGGTAAAATGTAATTGAGTAAATTGTCCTCACACCTTTTTCGATTTATCACCCTTATTTATTGGAAGAGCCGTATTTCATTCAGATGTTTTGGCGACCTAAAATTATTCATTTTGAGTTCGTTCACTCGTGTCTGCGAAATGCTATATCTGTGCAGCTAAAAGCGACTCTTTAAAAAATATATTAAAAAAATGTTCTGTTTATTTTCAATTTCCAATAGAAAGATAAATTTGGTATAAAATGTATGAATTACTTTTTTGGGAAAAGTTAGTAGCAAGCTGTAAAAATATCTGTACAAAATCGAATAAAGCTAATAGTCAGTGGATATCAGTTTGTTACTCTCGTGGCATATTTCCAGCACTAAATTGAGCATATTTGATTTCGTGATACTAAAGGGAAACACAGAAGAAAAGAATGCAATCTGCATTTTGTCCGCAGTCAGCATGTGTAGCGCACATTCCCCTTCTCACGTTGTTCTCCTCTGGGTAGACACCCCGTTCAGTCATAATGCCCGATTGGTCAAAGCGTCGCGGGTAGATCGCTCTCTCGTTAACATTATCCCATTCCCGATTCCGTCTCCCAATGAAATCAGCTTGCGTGATGGCGACAAGCACGAGAATCAGAGCAATTTGTCGAAGCATTTTCAAATGGGGCTGGTTACACCTAAAATAAACAAAGTAAACAACTAAAAAACACAAATTAACAAGTCCACCGCAGTAGTCTGCTATTAAAGTCTCTCTTGAAAGATCAGAACGAAAACAGCAAAAAATTTAAAATGAAAGCAATTTTGAATGAATCTAAAAGAGTTTTGTTCGGTGTTAAGAGTTTCCTGTCAGCTTAACAAACAAAATGATGATGCATAATGGTAGTTCTCAAAACGTGATGATTAAAATCAAACGATAATTGTTGAAGAAAAAGCGTGTGTACGTTATTTAGTCATTACTAACCACTTTGGTAGGCTTTATTTTCTCGTAATTTGAAACAAAATTTTTATTTGGAAATTTCTATCAATAAATGTTTTTCCAGAAATAAACAACTTGTCCAGAGCATTACTATCCGTTACATTTGTTAAGAGATTCATTATATATATATATATATATATATATATATATATATATATATATATATATATATTTGAGTGAACTCGTATAGCTCGTTTAGCTCGTTTCTTAAGCATAGCTCGTTTCTAATAATAGATACATGTAGTGGTCTGCAAATTTGAGATTTTTTCTGTTTATTACTGTGACGTTTTTCAAACTTTTCTATAACTTCTCTACAAACTTAAGACGTTGAATGACCTAACATGCTTTAAATTTTATTTAGATCCAAAGTGTTCAAATTATATATCGTGACTTTAATCTTTTGTGGTAATGAGTTTGAAAATGAAATAACTTTTGTCTTTCTGAAAATTACCTTGACAAACACTTATACTATTTTTTTGTACTGGATCTGAAATATTAAGAAATTAGGAGTTTTGTAACTTAATGCACTGTTCACTGAATTCAACTAAACTAAATTGGTGATACAGTTTCTGAGAATTAGTTTTTAACCAAGCGACGTCTTAGCATTACTTTTATTACTTTTTTGATAATAATTTGTGGTTACTACTGTAGTATACACGCTCGTTTTCCACGCTTCATATACACGATGTACAAGGTAGCTTTTGGGTAACTACCGCAAAGTCCACTTAGATTAGTAGTTACGATTTTTTACGGAAAATAAATAGAACCTACTCAGACATTTGAATAGCAACTAGAGCATGTTTTATGCGAGAAATAAGCGAAATGTAATATTTTCCGTGCAGTAGATCAATAATTAAAATCAAGACAAGGTATTTCAAACTGGCACATGAAAAGAGTGAGGCAATCCTGAAAACAGAATGACTTAAATTTATCATAATCATACATGACATAGTAAATCAAATAAGTTGTATTATGAGTCATCCTTGTTTGTAGATAAATTGTTGTTTCCTATGCCTTAATTTTGAAAAAAAACTGGTTCATTTTTGTATTGTTTTACAATTTTAAAGGATAACATTTGAAAAAAATCGATAACAAGAAACTGTGAATGTCTTAAATTAACTTGGACGTGGTTTGCTGTTTGGCTTCAGAGTTATTTGAAAGTAAAGAAAACTCTCGTACTTGAGTTATGCATAATCTTCTCCGCTATCTTTTATGCAAGTAAAGACATTTCTGAGGGTTTTTAAAAGCAGCGCCGATTCAACAAAAATCAACAAAAAATTTCTGATTAATCATAATGAAAAATGAACTCGAGCGGACACTTAACAAACAAAAGTTCAACTATCAGCAAACCAACGTTGTCCAATTGTCAAATGAATCTACGCGCACAGTTACACCTAACTTTGCGTGTTAACAGATTGGTTTCATTAGTAACTTCCGGAGCTGGTCGAAATTTCTACCACTAACCCTCTAAAAAAGTCAAAACTTCTCTTATTACTCTTATTACCTTAGAAAGACAGTTATGCTTAGTAGCAAAAGCATGCTCTTATGCTTGTAAAATAGAATTCATCAACCGAAATAAAACGGGAACCAAGAGTGGTCAGGAATCAAACTTATGTTATTAAAATTGAGAGGGCTACCTTTCTTATTGTCTGTGGAATACAATAACCAACTTCTACGTAATCAATAAGAGATAGGACAGACGAATGGTTTTAATCGAGAAATCAGCTTTAGTGTGATTAGATCGACGTGTTGTACGAGAAGCACTTTTAATTCATATTTTAATGCCGAAAAAATTGGAACTAAAAAGATCAACTTCAATTATGAAAATTTTTTTGGTGGAGTTTTTGAAGGATACAGGACAAAAGTACCCCAGTACCATTATTTATCGTGCTTTAAGAGTCATTGAACAAGAATTATTGTCTATCAGCAAAATATTAAATGTACACTACCCCTCTTATTTCTTTATTTTAACTTCGTGGCTACTATTTTAGTAAGGCTACCAAGAATTTTGTATGTTTAGCTACTCGGGAGGGAAATACAAATGGCGTTTGATGCCGAATACCAAAAAAAGGCTGACAAATAATAACAATTTTTTAGATCTTGACAATAAACAACTCAGGGGATTTAGTTTATGGTCAGATATTTTATCTATCTTTTCAGTAACTGTATTTGTAACTTTCTGTTTCTATTGGACTTTTGTGCGACTTATGATGAGACTATACCGAGACGTTAGTCTTTGATCAGCTGAAACTATCGAGCTGCTTAACAATATAATCAAAAGACTGACCTGTCCTTGGCAAAATCTACTGAAAAACTCAAAAAGTGAGAGCAACTGAATTTAGACTAGCTGATTGAAAATATGAGAAAAACCTTCTCTACGAAGGGATTTAAACGACACTCACGTGACTAATTTTTCTCAATTATGCATTACATGATTAAGTTCAAAAGACAATAGCCAATGGTTTCTTTCATCAATTTGTGCTGAAAAAAGAGAACTTAATATATCCGATGACTAAATGAACTAATTTTCCAAAATAACTTTTGCTCTCAAGGTCGGAGGTTTGTCTGAAAGTTACTGAACTATCATTGTTACACTCCTACTTACAATAAAACAAATTACTTTTAGCTTTTCATAAACTTCTTTTATTGTACGTAAAATTAAGTTGGTATGTTATGTGGTTAAGCAGCTTCTGCGTTAAGTTACTGAACTATCATTGTTACACTCCTGCTTACAATAAAACAAATTACTTTTAGCTTTTCATAAACTTCTTTTATTGTACGTAAAATTAAGTTGGTATGTTATGTGGTTAAGCAGCTTCTGCGTTAAGTTACTGAACTATCATTGTTACACTCCTGCTTACAATAAAACAAATTACTTTTAGCTTTTCATAAACTTCTTTTATTGTACGTAAAATTAAGATGGTATGTTATGTGGTTAAGCAGCTTCTGCATTCCAAGCTAGAAGATTGTCAATAGTTTTAGTTAAATAGCTATGCAAAACTTCAGCCAAAAGTAGATTTTATTCGTGAGGGTGGTACCAAATATTGTAGAGCGAGTTGTTGTAATACACCAATTCGGACTGAGTTTGAACAAAAGACATAAAAAGTGAACTTAATTAACATTTATAAAATTTATGATCTGTTTTTTTTTTAACTCACTTACTGCAAATTTGAACTAATTTTCAATACACCTCTTTTCAATGATATCACTATTGATTTTCTGTCTCCGTTGATTTCTCTGTCTTAGTTTTTAACGTAAATTTGGCTGACGCATGTTTTTTCTTAATCTGCCCATCGCATATAAATTTCGACAGCACAAAAATGTTAAAAATGACATCAGTTAACATTGTTAACATTTAAGATTTTTTGGCTTCAGGGAAAAAAATCTAAATTGATTATCATGATCAAATGATAATTCCTTGCGTCTCTCTTTTTTACGCAAAACATAGCGGACCAGTAATTTGCGTTAGAATACAATCTTCTCAACTATCGGATCCACAAATAATCAAAACCAGGTTATTGAACCTCAAAACAATGACCTATTTTTAAACTTGCTCAATACACGAAATCTTAAAATGCAAAAAATGCAGTAGGAGGAGATAAGATGTCGGAGGTTTTGAATAACACGGCCAGAAAATGACTTCAATGAACTTTACGCTCTTACAAATTCGCAAAAAGAGTAATTTAAGTAATGCTACGAAAGCTACCTGACTGCAGACTTAATTCAGGTGTTTTGATTTCGTTCATTGTAAAGTTACTTAACCTAAACTTAAATTTCAGCACGGCTTTCAAAAACAAGTTTTTGACTCACTTTGCAGATTGTCAAATGTTTTATTGTAACTTTGAACACTTTTTAACTTTTTACTTTTTCACTTTTTTTCGCAACTTCAGCACAACAGTAAAAATTTAAAATAACTCGATAAAAAATCTGTTTAATAATGATTCCCAAGCCAAGTTATAGATTTTTCTGTTCTGAAATGTCAATTTTATGTGCAGATTTGTTGAATTTGGTTTCACAGCTATCTGATAGGTTTGCAAATTCCTACAGCACACTCAATAATTACTTATTTAATTTTTTCTAATTTGGTTGATTCTAACTCAGTTGTACAGCTGGGTAGGATGTTAGCAGCCTTAAAAATTATCGAAACCCATTTGCACAAATAGTGGTCAAAAACGGTGACCAGAGCAACAATGCAACAAACTAATATAGCTGATTCTAACTCAATTGTACAGTTGATTAGGATGTTACAATCCCTAAAAAAATTCTCGAAACCCATTTGCACAAATAGTGGTCAAAAACGGTGACCAGAGCAACAATGCAACAAACTAATAAAGCTGATTCTAACTCAATTGTACAGTTGATTAGGATGTTACAATCCCTAAAAAAATTCTCGAAACCCATTTGCACAAATAGTGGTCAAAAACGGTGACCAGAGCAACAATGCAACAAACTAATATAGCTGATTCTAACTCAATTGTACAGTTGATTAGGATGTTACAAGCCCTAAAAAATTTCTCGAAACCCATTTGCACAAATAGTGGTCAAAAACGGTGACCAGAGCAACAATGCAACAAACTAATTTAGCTGATTCTAACTCAATTGTACAGTTGATTAGGATGTTACAAGCCCTAAAAAAATTCTCGAAACCCATTTGCACAAAGAGTGGTCAAAAACGGTGACCAGAGCAACAATGCAACAAACTAATTTAGCTGATTGTAACTCAATTGTACAGTTGATTAGGATGTTACAATCCCTAAAAAAATTCTCGAAACCCATTTGCACAAATAGTGGTCAAAAACGGTGACCAGAGCAACAATGCAACAAACTAATTTAGCTGATTCTAACTCAATTGTACAGTTGATTAGGATGTTACAATCCCTAAAAAAATTCTCGAAACCCATTTGCCAAATAGTGGTCAAAAACGGTGACCAGAGCAACAATGCAACAAACTAATATAGCTGATTCTAAGTCAATTGTACAGTTGATTAGGATGTTACAATCCCTAAAAAAATTCTCGAAACCCATTTGCACAAATAGTGGTCAAAAACGGTGACCAGAGCAACAATGCAGCAAACTAATTTAGCTGATTCTAACTCAATTGTTCAGTTGATTAGGATGTTACAATCCCTAAAAAAATTCTCGAAACCCATTTGCACAAATAGTGGTCAAAAACGGTGACCAGAGCAACAATGCAACAAACTAATATAGCTGATTCTAACTCAATTGTACAGTTGATTAGGATGTTACAATCCCTAAAAAAATTCTCGAAACCCATTTGCACAAATAGTGGTCAAAAACGGCGACCAGAGCACTAATGCAACAAACTAATATAGCTGATTCTAACTCAATTGTACAGTTGATTAGGATGTTACAAGCCCTAAAAAAATTCTCGAAACCCATTTGCACAAATAGTGGTCAAAAACGGTGACCAGAGCAACAATGCAACAAACTAATATAGCTGATTCTAACTCAATTGTACAGTTGATTAGGATGTTACAATCCCTAAAAAAATTCTCGAAACCCATTTGCGCAAATAGTGGTCAAAAACGGTGACCAGAGCAACAATGCAACAAACTAATTTAGCTGATTCTAACTCAATTGTACAGTTGATTAGGATGTTACAAGCCCTAAAAAAATTCTCGAAACCCATTTGCACAAATAGTGGTCAAAAACGGTGACCAGAGCAACAATGCAACAAACTAATTTAGCTGATTCTAACTCAATTGTACAGTTGATTAGGACGTTACAATCCCTAAAAAAATTCTCGAAACCCATTTGCACAAATAGTGGTCAAAAACAGTGACCAGAGCAACAATGCGACAAACTAATATAGCTGATTCTAACTCAATTGTACAGTTGATTAGGATGTTACAATCCCTAAAAAAATTCTCGAAACCCATTTGCACAAATAGTGGTCAAAAACGGTGACCAGAGCAGCAATGCAACAAACTAATTTAGCTGATTCTAACTCAATTGTACAGTTGATTAGGATGTTACAATCCCTAAAAAAATTCTCGAAACCCATTTGCACAAATAGTGTTCAAAAACGGTGACCAGAGCAACAATGCAACAAACTAATTTAGCTGATTCTAACTCAATTGTACAGTTGATTAGGATGTTACAATCCCTAAAAAAATTCTCGAAACCCATTTGCACAAATAGTGGTCAAAAACGGTGACCAGAGCAACAATGCAACAAACTAATTTAGCTGATTCTGACTCAATTGTACAGTTGATTAGGATGTTACAAGCCCTAAAAAAATTCTCGAAACCCATTTGCACAAAAAGTGGTCAAAAACGGTGACCAGAGCAACAATGCAACAAACTAATTTAGCTGATTCTAACTCAATTGTACAGTTGATTAGGATGTTACAATCCCTAAAAAATTCTCGAAACCCATTTGCACAAATAGTGGTCAAAAACGGTGACCAGAGCAACAGTGCACCAAAATAATTTAGCTGATTCTAACTCAATTGTACAGTTGATTAGGATGTTACAATCCCTAAAAAAATTCTCGAAACCCATTTGCACAAATAGTGGTAAAAAACGGTGACCAGAGCAACAATGCAACAAACTAATTTGGCTGATTCTAACTCAATTGTACAGTTGATTAGGATGTTACAAGCCCTAAAAAAATTCTCGAAACCCATTTGCACAAATAGTGGTCAAAAACGGTGACCAGAGCAACAATGCAACAAACTAATTTAGCTGATTCTAGCTCAATTGTACAGTTGATTAGGATGTTACAAGCCCTAAAAAATTTCTCGAAACCCATTTGCACAAATAGTGGTCAAAAACGGTGACCAGAGCAACAATGCAACAAACTAATTTAGCTGATTCTAACTCAATTGTACAGTTGATTAGGATGTTACAATCCCTAAAAAAATTCTCGAAACCCATTTGCACAAATAGTGGTCAAAAACGGTGACCAGAGCAACAATGCCACAAACTAATATAGCTGATTCTATCTCAATTGTACAGTTGATTAGGATGTTACAATCCCAAAAAAAATTCTCGAAACCCATTTGCACAAATAGTGGTCAAAAACGGTGACCAGAGCAACAATGCAACAAACTAATTTAGCTGATTCTAACTCAATTGTACAGTTGATTAGGATGTTACAATCCCTAAAAAAATTCTCGAAACCCATTTGCACAAATAGTGGTCAAAAACGGTGACCAGAGCAACAATGCAACAAACTAATTTAGCTGATTCTAACTCAATTGTACAGTTGATTAGGATGTTACAATCCCTAAAAAATTCTCGAAACCCATTTGCACAAATAGTGGTCAAAAACGGTGACCAGAGCAACAATGCAACAAACTAATATAGCTGATTCTAACTCAATTGTACAGTTGATTAGGATGTTACAATCCCTAAAAAAATTCTCGAAACCCATTTGCACAAATAGTGGTCAAAAACGGTGACCAGAGCAACAATGCAACAAACTAATATAGCTGATTCTAACTCAATTGTACAGTTGATTAGGATGTTACAATCCCTAAAAAAATTCTCGAAACCCATTTGCACAAATAGTGGTCAAAACGGTGACCAGAGCAACAATGCAAAAAACTAATTTAGCTGATTCTATCTCAATTGTACAGTTGATTAGGATGTTACAATCCCTAAAAAAATTCTCGAAACCCATTTGCACAAATAGTGGTCAAAAACGGTAATCAGTAGGGGAACAATACAACAAACTTCTGCAACACTTTTCTATTAATCTTCAGCAAACCTATATGAGTTTAATTGTGTCCGTCCAATTCCAATTTGTACACTGTGTAGAGTAAGAACCCTACAAATTCTCTAGGAACACTCCTCAGGGGAAAATCATGCATGGGAAAAGAAATTGTTGGTGATCATAGAGGCTGCTGTTATATGCAATATTAGAACCTCCCCTC
Source organism: Convolutriloba macropyga (assembly GCF_964194025.1). Lineage (NCBI taxonomy): Eukaryota > Metazoa > Xenacoelomorpha > Acoela > Convolutidae > Convolutriloba > Convolutriloba macropyga. The sequence goes on along the minus strand of NC_134473.1, from coordinate 12,677,950 downwards.
AGCGTAAAAGCATCAAACAAATATCAACAGAAAAAACTCTCATTATTTTTCATATGGCTAAGAAGGGTCAACTAGAGCTGAAGAATGCCAAATAGGTCGCCAGGATCTAAATTTAATCTAATTTTGTGAATTTTTTAAAAATCATTTTCCATTGAATAATATTCCATTCTGCAGCCTCCATTAGAGTACAACATATCTTAGCACTAAAAAACATCAAAGTACAAATTGAACGTTTTTCTATGAGTTTCAAGATGAAATTCTCAACGATATCAGAGAATTCTATGATAACAATAATCGCTGATTTTATGCTGCCATATCTTCCAGTTGATGTACTGGTGTAAATTCAAGTCTTCTGATTGTATCAAATAGGTTTTCGGCGTCAAACAGAAGCCAGAAACACAACATAAAGATGTCATGGAGTAAATTAATCCTCAATTGTTGTCGTGCCCTTCAACACATTTACAAACAAAATGTGTTAAATTGCGTTGTGTCGTAAATTTTGCAAATTTTCCCCATTAAAGTCATCGTTTGAACATTTTCATGGATTTAAAATGCTATCCAAAATCTGAGAATGATAGAGAAACAAATAAAATAAAACTATCCTTCCTGGGGTGTCTTGTCTAAATTAATTTCATAATCATAGTTAGTGAAGAACCCCCTGCTATATTTGCTATTACAGTAAAATCTAAATTGCGGACACAACTAAGGCTAACCCAATAAAATAAACACTGAACTGTTTGCAAGGAGATCTGAAAACCCCCTCGATTTCCCTCCCTAACATCGAGAAATGGCCGAACAGCCGAACTACGGTTTTACGGTTTGACCTCGTTCGCACTAAGAGTCAAACGATTTAAGGTTCCTGCTATTTTTACGGCAAATTCGATAACGTGTCTATTCCTAGTGCAATGACGTTCTTGGTGGTATTTTCACTCTTTTTACTACTCCGAGGCAGTATTAAGTCACATTGAACTGGAAACACAACATCTGCGGGCTCTGTTGTTTTTGACAAGGATAGTAAAACAAGCACAGTTATCTTGAGTCTAAGTAGCAGCAGCAGCAGCAGCTGCAGTAGTAGTAGTAGTAGTAGTAGTAGTAGTAGTAGTAGTAGTAGTAGTAGTAGTAGTAGTAGTAGTAGTAGTAGTAGTAGTAGTAGTAGTAGTAGTAGTAGTAGTAGTAGTAGTAGTAGTAGTAGTAGTAGTAGTAGTGGGGGGGGGGCAAAATCCATCCTCATCTCCCCGTGGTGTCCCCTGGGGTAAGCGTTGCGGGGCTCAGTCCCGTAAGCAGAGCTAGCGAGGCAATGGTCCTCTAGTTGGTGGCGCGCCTATTTGTACTATAGCCAACAACCCTACAACAAGATTTCAACTGATGAGAAAGGCCCAAGTACCGGGTAAGGGGTGCTAAGAACCTCCCGCAGAAAAAGCTGTGCGGGTGGACAGAAAGTGGCTCAATGAAAAGGGTACTCTGATTCAAGAACTTGCTGATAAAGGTAGCATCAAAGAAATGTTTGTCGAAACAAAGCTTGTTTGCAGAAAGTGTTGTCAACAGCAAAGCTCATGTCTAAAGATAGCCAATTGCTAAGAAAGAAAAAGGAGAGGTTAGAAAGGTAGATGGAACACTTCAAACAACTCTTCAATACGTCAAATAGTTGCAAAACTTATCTGTCACCAATTTTTGAAGCCGCGAAAGACCTTGAGATTAATTTTGGTCCCATTCGCTGGAATGAAGTTGTTGATGTTCTACGAGTAAAGCTAGTGGACCAGATGAAATCTCAGCTGAAATGTTAAAAGCTCATGACGGCATTGCGCAAGTGCTCTGGAACAAAATAGACAAGTCGTGGAAAACAGAATATCTACCAAAGGACTGGAAAGTTGCGCAGATTGTACCACTGTTCAAAAACAAAAGAAAACGAACAGACTGTAGCAATTATCGTGGAATCTCACTACTGTCAGCACCGGGTAAAGTGTTTGCTGCAGTAATTTTAAACATATGCAAGGAAGCTCTTGATAAGGTTTTGAGGGAAGAGCAGTGTGGATTCAGGGAGAGCAGAGATTGTACCGACCAGCTTTTCGCGCTGAGACAGATTAAGACACAAAGCCTCAGTTAGTGAAACCCATTGGTGCAAAGTTCAAAAACCTTGAAAGGAGCTTAAGATGCAACAGATGCAAACAAAAATTCAAGTCTGTTAACGGTCGAAAAATACATGAAGCGAGATTTTGAGGTAAACTGAAAGCCAGAGTTAATAGAAGTTTTTCTAGCAGTGTAAAGGACTCGTGGGGTACGGAATTTGAGAGCGTTCATACTTTCAAATATCTAGGATCTTACGTCAGTTTACCGGACAGTGATGAAAAAGAAATTATCTTTAAATTGGCAGAAGGTAGACAAAGCTTCAGTGATTTTTGGAACATCTGGAAAAACAAACAATTAGCGACAAGACTGAAATGCAAGCTATACAGAGCGTTCATCTTGTCAGCGGTGTTGTGCAGCTCAGAGACATGGACGACAAACAAGGCGTTGGAGAAAAACTTCATAGCTTTCACTTCAACTGCCTACGTCGTAAAAGTTGTTTGTCTTGCTTGACAAAATTAACTAACCAGTCTGTGCTCAACAGAACACAGATGGCAGTCATATCAAAAATTATCATGATTAGACGCTTTAAATGGTTTGGACACGTCCCAGGAATGGAGAGCGACAGACTGCCAAGGAAAGCTCTTAAATGAAACCCCGCTGAGCATTATCCAAACGCCGTGAAAGCTGTTGGAGGACAGCGAAAGACTCGGCTAGATCAACTGCAAAACGATTGCAAAAGAAAAAAGATTTTTCAGTGGTTCAAGTAAGAGCCAATAGCAATTCGAGATCAGTCTTCAACAAATTCGTCAACGAAAAATTTCTTGTTTAACTAATAACTTGATGCTGATTTAATTTAATGATTGTTACATTTATTTTCTTTCCGTAAATCCATGATTGATGGTCTTGTAAAAATGCCTTTATTTCTTATTGGAATTCAAGCGTTGTATCAGTAGTAGTGGTAGTAGTAGTAGTAGTAGTAGTAGTAGTAGTAGTAGTAGTAGTAGTAGTAGTAGTAGTAGTAGAAGTAGTAGTAGTAGTAGTAGTAGTAGTAGTAGTAGTAGTAGTAGTATTAGTAGTAGTAGTAGTAGTAGTAGTAGGAGTAGTAGTAGTAGTAGTAGTAGTAGTAGTAGTAGTAGTAGTAGTAGTAGTAGTAGTAGTAGTAGTAGTATTAGGAGTAGTAGTATTGACAACAGTATAAGAAAAATCGTTTACAGAGATTCACCCACTGTCCAGGCTGGCATTAATAATAGATTACCGCAATCATAGTTATCAAAAGAATGAGGACCCATATGACAAATTGCCGTGAAATTGGGGAAAATCTTGAAAAATTTTGCTGAAGAGTTAAAAATTATTAAACTTCTCCGCTATATTTGATTGATGTGGAACGCTGTTTCTTGATTTGAACAATTCACTAAGTGTCTCATAAAACGAAATTGACAAAAACCGACGAAAACAATGTGTTTGAAAAACAAGTATCGTTGAAACTGTATCTAGACAAAATGATCAATCCCGTCATCAGTTGAAAGCATAATCAAGTTGATTTCGCCGACGGAATCAAGTTTCTTTAAACCGCCGTAGAATGTAAGAGAGCGAGTCGTGTGCGTTGAGAATTACATAATCTAGAAAAATCGGAAAACGCACAATAGTCTGGACATCAACGTGCAAAAGTATGGCCCAGGTCTAGGTACAGACTCATGAAAAGACAATGCTTGACCCAAATGTACTCTGAAAAGACCAGACTCGACTCATTTGAGCTATGAAAAGATTTTAGCTGGACTATAAGACATTCTGGAATTTGGCTCGACTCATATTTTTCGCAAAAGACTTTAGCTGGAGCCAAAGTGTTACAAAAGACTTTAGCTTGACCCAATGATTGGCTGGACTTATGCTCGATACAATGTTTGCAAACAAAGTCGAGTTAAAGTCTTTCCATGGGTCCATCATTGGTCTTTTCATATGTCTGCTATTTTGCCATTAATATTGCCCGTGTAATATTGCATATAACGTAGTCAGCGTTTTTGCTCCTTCATTTTTTACGATTCAGAAGAGCCTCTAATCCCTCAAAAACCTGCATTATTTTTTCAAAAAAAGATAGTTCATATTTTGGAGGGGAAAACAAACTGTATAACGCCAAAATTTTGTCATGGCTTATGGGACTAGGATCAATACACTTATGCTAGCTGGTTTCCTTGAATCAAGTGATGTGCTGATATACTTGAGGTGCCATAACTCTTTACCTTTAGATTTGTCGAAGATCTTAAGGTTTTTGACAGTTTTCCAACTGTTTCCTAAGTTGGACTGCTCTGGTGCAAAGCTATTTAGTCTTGCTTCTGCTCTGCTTCTGTATGTACAGAAGCAGAAAAAAAAACAAAAATTTTGGATTTTGAAAAAGAGACCTATAAAAGACTAACAGTGGACCAATGAAAAGACCTTTACTCGACTTTGTTGGTTATGAAATGACTAATGGTGGACTCATGAAAAGACCTTAGCTCTTAGCTGGACTTTCTTCGTTATGAAAAGACTTAAGCTCGACCCATCAAAAGATATTAGCTTGACTTTAATTAGGAAGCTCGACCGTGTAATTATAGTCAATATTTCCCCACATACTAGACTTTTAAAGTCTTTTCCTAAGCCGAGGCCTACGCCTGGGGAAAAAACGCACATAGTTCTGGAAATGAACGCACTGATTGTCTGTATCCTTCTTGTAACCTAGGGTACCCACTTAAGTAAAAGCTTTCATTGCTGAAAGTTCAAACTCACATGTGATTGAAATAAAAAGCAAAATTTCGAAAGCAAATTGCTATGTGCTTTAACACTTTTACTTCTTGTAATACCAAAATTAGCTGAAAATGGGAAAAAAATTACGCTATAAAGTCCAGAATATCATATATAGCCAAAAATTTTTCCAGCTATGCTTGTTTTTAAATTTAGGCGAAGTTTACCAAATATTTTTAAAGCACTTAATGAAATTTAAAAAAACGTTCAGCTAATTTCATGTACACAAATTGTTTGATTGTTACTGCAGTTTGTCTAACTTTCAACGCATGACAGACTGGACATGAACGCAAAAAAGTCTGAACCTGAACTCACAAAAGTCTGGTGAAAGCATGAAATTCTGGACGTGGCACGAAAGTCTGGGGAACAAACAAAAGTCTGGACATAAGATATTTCCGTCTGGGACGTTCTGGACATAGACAATTTCCATCTGACATACCGGTTCCGGTTTGGTACATCAACTTGCCCATAGCGGCTCCTACAAATGGTACTAGCGTCTACAATTACAACAATAGCAACAATATCAGGCATGAATCAAACCAAGACCTAATTTAGTTGACAAAAAGTGGTTTGAACGTCAAAAACATTCACATGATAAAAGCCCCTCTTTAGGGAAAATTTTCAAATATTTTTGATTGAGGAGACATCTCATATGTAACAATAGGTTGCGAGGGTTAATAAACAACAAAACACTTGTGAAAAAAATACTTTATTCCAATCAGTCATGTCCTTACCAGTTATGGTTCATTATGCACTCTAAGTAATGTATACGTAGTTTTAACTAAGCAGTGTGCAGGTGAGGCCATGTGCAGGTAAAAATTACCTTAACTATTTTTCCCAAAATTCTTAAATTACCGGCACGCCACTGAGGTAAATTACCTTCAAAAAAAACATTTAATGCTTATTTTTGAAGCAAAAATATTCAGAAAATGTGCTCTGTGAAAAACTAACGTCATCTTTCCAGTCAGGAAAATGTTTTCATGGAGCCTCTATATGATTTTCTCAAGCTAAAAATTAAGGATCAGTATTGGGTTTTAAATTTTTATTTTTGATTAGCTACCATAACATGAAAAATAATTAAAATGATTTTTAGAGACTTATTAATTAATTTGGAGGTTTGAGAACTAATGACACCTGAAAAAGCCCTGAAAACTGAAGTCAGTCTGAAAACAAAATTTGAAGAGAATTTTTGATCTGTAAATAGAAGTGTCAATGACAGTCATTGGTAATTAATTTTAGTGTAATTCACTTCATTTTGTTTTCAGCGTTGACTTGGTTGAAACTGTTTTATCACGGAAATAAGGATGAGAAACTGATGCATGATATGCTGTCCAGCACAGAACAGTTATTTTCCAATTTATTTCCAGGTTAGTAATTCAGATGGCTAATAATAGCTGCATTTGTTCATCATTAGCAACATTATATCAAAGCGAATAAATAACTATGAGGAAAACTCGAAAAACTACAAATAAATTGCAAAAACAATAAAAAAACGTTGATTCTCAATATACAGATTCAAAGCTTATCAACTCTGCACCATTTTAACAGATTTATTATTTAGATATAACCATTAGAAGAAACAAAAAGCGAAATTAAAACTCAAGTAGCTGCACGCGAAAAAATTTGCCACTTAGCATTATCCATGTCTTTACTACCTCAGCGGGTCTAGGATTCAATTTTACCAATGATTTACATCAACAAGTGAAAACTCCTTGCCCTGATCCTTAAAAAGACATAGCTCAAGTTCAAATTAGTACTTTCTGAACTGTCTCTGATCAGACTTTCCAGACACATACTGTCTCTGATCAGATTTTTCAGACCGAAGGCGTTCTGATCAGACCATCTTCAGACTCGAATTCAGACCACTGCCCAGACCTCAATCAGACTATGATCAGACTCAAGTGCGCTTGAAGAGGTTATGATGAGACTCAAGTGCGCTCGAAATGGTCTGATCAGAGAAAATTTTCACTTATGAACATGTCTTTTAATTTTGCTATAATATATTCATTTCATAAAAACTGATGTTTGCAGTATTTAATTCATCTAAGGAAAGAACCAATTATAAAAGTATTGCTAAAGAAAATGAAATCCAACTCTTGCGAACAAATTTTATTTAGTGTACCGTTTAGTGTATATTTCTGAATCAATGGATGAGATTCGACAGCTTTCCATAAGAAATATCGTGGTCGCCAGTTGATCAAAAATTCCTCAGGAGGGACCGGCCTTTGCTATAAGCTGGACTCTTTTTTTCAGATCAGATCTTTTGGACTTTAGATGAGTCTCTGATCAGAACGCTGCTTTATTATTGCTTCTTGTCACAGCCAACATCTCTCAGTAAAAAAAAACAAAAAGATGAAAAAAGTAAAGCGCTCGAAATGGTCCCTGATAAGACCCAATTGCGTTCAAAAACATTTCTGATCAGACCCAAGTGCGCTCGAAGAGGTTATGATCAGACGCAATTGCGCTCGAAGTCGCCTCTGATCAGACCCAAGAGCGCTCGAATCCGCCTATGATCAGACTTTTCAGAGCAAATTGACCTCTGATCAGACCATCTCCAGACCATGGTCGAGACTGTAGTGCACTCGAACTTCCATTAAGACCCTGTTATTTCGGTCTGGGAACACACGGGTATGCGCTCAGCTGGGTCTGATCATAAACCAATTTGTGTCTGGACCTCAACCTGTACAGTACTGTACCAGGAAGTTTCTCCGAAACTATTCATTACGGATTCAGAGTGTATTCATATCGCAATTCGATCTGGAATCTGATTCAGACTCTGCTTCAGACACAGAATTATTCTTATTCAGACTCTGAAAAAAAACTGACGTTTGTCTGAAATAGTTTTAAGTTACTCAGCCAATCTAGGTTTTACCACTGCTTTTACTCTCAGGTCCTTAAAAACAAAACCTCATACATTACACGTGGAGGTTTTCACGTATAACATGAGTTTAAAAAAGTGATTGATCTGAAAACATTTGTTGAATGTCATAAGCAATTGTTTAGAAAACTTCACTCTTCCAATATAAAGAGTTAAATCTTATTTCCTATTGATAATCTACTATCATCGAGAAATCTAAAGAAAATTTCTTTGTTAAACGGATATCAGAGGACAAAAACGGTCATGTCCGGGTTTTTGTCAGTTGAAGCAATTTGCAAAGAACCAACATCAATTTATTTCACTATAGCAGAATACATCAGCAAAAATGTGATTCTCTTTGTGGCTAGATTGATTGCGTTTTGCCCAAATATATGTTAAAAAATAATATATCTCGATGAAAATTTTGTGTGTGAGCAGTGTTAAGATCTGATTTTCATTCTGATTGAGAGCAAAATAGGTTTTTTCTTAAATCCATAAAATTTAATTCAGAATTTTTTAACATAACAAAAATTTGGTTAGACATTTACATTTAACATTCACTTTAGAAAAATATGAAAAGTTTGCTACGCTAAATACTAGTAAAATTAATTTCGAAAACCTTGTACTTGTCTATCTTTTGGAACACCTTCATCTAATTTGATCATTTCTCCAGTTCTTTTCTCCTTAAACTTTTTTTTGTTTTTTCTTTCAGGATTTCTATTTGCAAATTGTTCCACATTCACGAGAAATTTCTGACTACCGATTGGTCACTCCAAGTAGATTGACACATATTTTTGTGGAAAAACTGGACAGTTCGGGAATTTTCTCTCATCTCCTATTTCCCCAAAAATTTGAAAACAATTTTTTTGGATATTTGACAACTTTCCCTGTAACGTTTAACCAAATCAAAAAATTTAATAAGAGAAGTTTTCTAATGAAAAACTCTGCATGTAAAATTTTTATCTCTCATAAGAACATCACTGGCGCTGTCAAATTTTCTAAGCATATGACATAGCTTTTTACCCCAATTTCTTTATATTTTTTTTCTCATAGGCGATGAGGCTGGCAGAGATTGGAGATAAATTGCACTGAAACTGAAATGTGACAGGAAAAGGGATTTAAGAAAAACAAGTGCTGTTTTTATCGGTATTAGATGTCTCACTTAGTAGATTGATCTAATAGCAGTCACCATTTTTATCAACCTTTTCTTTAGTTCAAAGTCAAATTTCAATTTATTGTCAATCGTTCAACCCAGATAAGGACAACTGACCTAAGGTTTTACGACACTTCTAATGGAGGTCTTCGGAAGGCGGCTGTTCTTTTTTTTAAAAAAAACATGTTTTTCGGTTTTGTCTCTTTTCAATGTTAAATTCTCCTGTTTCATATATTTATCAGTTTTATGGAAAAGACTGAGGGTTTTTGTATGAAGTGTTTGATTTGTTTTTGGTTAAACTATCAAACATTTATGATCTGCGAATTGTAAAACTTCTTCGCTTTTCATTTTTTTGCAGAAGTTATCATCATACAAAATAGAAAAGAGGGGCCCGAGGACTGTTGATTGAGGCAATCCGTTGTTAATTGTTGTTCAGTCTGGGTAAATGATACCGTTTTTGACACATTGTTTTCTGTTAGATAGAAAGGATTTTAAAGTAGTTTTAAATAGCGTTTCAAAACCATGATTTCCATTTTTCAAGAAAAATTTTGTCAGAAATTGAGTTGAACGCTTTTGCCTAATCTAAAAAAACAATTACAGTTTCATTTTCTCTGGAAGTTTTTTATGGATTCCGTTGAAAAATGAGAGTGTCATTCGGCTATTTATTTTACAGAAATCCGAAATGATCCTTTTTATTAGCTTATGCTGTTCAACATGTGCTAAAATTTTTTGGAAATGAATTAGCAAGAATTTTATATGCTTTTTAAGAACATCAGAAAAAACACTGTTTTAAATACATTCACACACTGTAAATGTGTTCCAATTAACATTTAATACATTTGAACGACCATGCGGTGAGGAATTCAGGACCCAATGGTATGTTCTATGGTAGTTTGCCAGGTACATCATACAACTCTTCTCTCGTCGTTGTAAATCTGAACGAAAATATTCTTTCTCAAACTCAAATTTTGGTAATTCAGGCTTTTTTTTTGCCCCTTCGTATACACCTAAACTGGAAAACAATTAAATAAAGTTTTAGTCTCTTATTTTTTATCTTTTAAAATGATAATGTGGTTCCGAATCCGGGAAACCTCGTTATGTTTTACGTTTTGTTTGAGTTTTGAATTTACAAATATCCCTTGCTGTTTTAAATCAGGAAGACTCTCAAACGTTTTCATTGTGCGCTTAATACTTGTTTTTCTTAATATTCGATAAGTGGCATTTTTGGTTAATTTGTATGTGCAAAAAGCAAAAAGGTCTGCCTTCTCCTTCCAAATATTAAAATCGATGTTTTTTGTGAATAAAGTTCTTTAGATTTTCAATTTTTGTTTGGCCTTTTCGCTGGCTCTCCGATTCCTATAGGAGCTAAATTGCTCAACACATTTTCAAACAAATCTGAAAACATTTGACATGTGGAACTTGCATCTTTTTGTTGATACATTGCTCTCCAATCTGTTGAGGCAATTCTTTTACTCAGTACAGCTCTTGAAAAACTTTTGGTATCTTTGCAGCGGAAATGCGCTATCCGTTTTTGGAATTGAAGACCAAAAATGAACTAAACACTTGAGAAAAAATGATCATTTCGAAACATTTATTCTAATGTTGCTGCAGCGAAAAATTTATTTTTCTGTGTTTATTTAAAGATCAAAATTTCATGGTTCCTATCTGTCCATGTTGGCTGACGTTTGTTGACAATGTCGAACCCAATATTGGAAGCGAACTCCGTTAAAAGCCGTTTGTAATTTTGCTGAAAGTAACTTAGAATGAAATCTCTGAACAAAATAATTTTATCTGTCAATGAATATGCTCCAGTGTTTTCTGATGTCAATTCATTCAGAAAAAACTCTCCCAATTTTTTATTATAACAATATTAAACGTTTATGAGATGTTTTCCTTTGAATGGTTCAAATATTTCAACCCATAAGGATACGAAAAATTTTCTTTTGATTGCGTTGTAATCGCTCCTGATATTATATTTGTAAGTAATTGGTATCCATATTCCTACTTTAAAAATATCGACAGTTGCGTTAATTTTGACCTACTTTGATTATTGAACAATGCTTTTTGCCTAAAAAATTAAAAGATATACCTTGTTTGTCATTTATCCACGTTTCAGTAACTATTAGGCACGTTTGGCTGTCTTGTTGCTGCAAAAAAAATTGAGATTTCCTCGGGTTTGCTATTGACACTCCGCATATTCATTTAGAAATGTCTAGGATAGGACCCTAAGTTAGTAAAATGTTTTTCGTAACCTTCGATTAACTGAATTTTTTCAAGATTGGGCCCTGGATTTGGTTTGACATCGCCACATAAAAAAAAGACAACATGTAATTAGTAGTTGGTATCAAAAAATTGAGGACCAAAACCATACACATAAATTTCGAATTATGAATTGCTTTCTGATTTCTCATGTTTTTCAGAGAAATTCAGAGAAGGCTGTTTCTGTTTTTCGCTCTGATTCAATGAGGTTTCAGAATCGATGCCGACTATTCTAAAAACCCTCTTAAACAGCACTGTATGTAATTATAACTCTCTGAAAAAGTTCTTTATCGGTTCTCATGTTGACTGAATGTTAGGTGCGGGTTCTTTTTTCCGGCAAGGAGTGTTTTTGTTTTTCTTTTGGATCACTCCTGTTCCTGTTCCTCATATCTCAAAGCAGAGACCAACTAGCGCTGCCCGACACCTTCTGACCAAGAATGCTTATCGCGATTTTCGTTTATCATTAGATTAACATAAGAAATCAACTCCTTCATTAATTTTGGTTGAAAATAATTTTGAACTAGTTAAGTTTGGTTAAAAATAGATTTATAAAGTATAATACCATATAATTTTTTATTGTATAATTTACTAGAAAGTTTTTAGTGTTATTATACATCGATTAGCATACTAGTTTCTTTGTCACCATATTTCACACTATAAGGCACCTTTTACGTTTCACTTTTATTAAGAGACGTTTTTTGTAACTGAAGAGGGTAAAATGGCCCAGATGGTTTGCTTCATTAGATAGGGCGCTGGTTCCGAATGATATAACACGCAATATAGCTGAAAAAAAGAGAAAAGGCAAAAATCGCAGATTTTCCAATTTTTTTATTTGCAAATTTTTGCTTGTTAATATATATTCGTTGAGGCTAAGTAGAAATTGTGCTGCAAATTGTTTAATACTGCTGCATTATCTTGCAAGCCATTTTTGAAAAAAAAAACATGTTGACAGAACTTTCAGAAAACTCTTCGAAGCGTGTATAACGAATTTGCTGCTCTGAAATCTTTGAAATATCCTTTTGGAAAGAATTCAGATATAAAATAATTACGAAATTTTAATTGGCAGCTTTATGATGTATGTCCATTAAAAACTATGAAATGCGTTCTTTTATTTTCGGCTCTTTGTCAGTTGTTCAATACAATATCCTTCAATCTAGGCTGTGGTCTTGTGTAGTTAATCGGAGAATCTGTTGTGTCCGAACCTGAACTTCTGGCCTAAAACAGAAAAAGGAATTCGTACAGGCTGTCATCATAATATAACAATTAGGATTCAATATTACTTCGGGTTGAGGTCAAAAAATGTAAAGTATGCGCCAAGGTCTTGAAAAAAAACGACGTTGAAGTTCAATTCAGTAGTTTTAGAACTTATTTTTTGCTATGTTTTGTGTTATTCCTTTCTGTCATTTTCTTGAATTTCGTTTTTCTTTCCGGCAAGGAATGTTTTCATTTTAGATCATAGTAGATAATTAGTTAAAACACTCAAGTGCACATTTCAAAAGCCGAAAGTCTGCAGTGCCAGAAGTTAAAATGCCGGAAGTTGCTACTTAGCCAGAAATTGACTTCCGTTGACTTTCGTCATTTTAAAAAATTTGCGTTTCATGTTTTGAGCAAGGTTACGTGACTCCGCAGAAGTCACTTAGAAATTCTGGTTAATTTTCTCAAACAGCTTCGCGGTTCTTGATAAACGCCAGAAGTTCTCAGATTGACTTCAAGCAGAGTCACGTAACCATTGCGTCAATTTTGTAGGTATCTAGATGATATTTTGACCTCAGCAATATTTACAACCATTCGAACTTTGATTCATTTTCAGGACAGCTCAATTTTGTTGAGGATCCAGCCTAAGTCAGAAAACGATCTTTGTTGCTCAATTCCGGCCATTTCTATTCATAACTAATTAGGAACCCGATATAAAAAAGTAAGGTTCACGTGAAGCACGATATCCGCTTGAACTTATTATAGTAACTTATTTGATAAAATTTCATGACGAAGATCAAAGCGTTGGCGCCCATATAGTCAAGTTAATGTTATCTTTTTTAAAAAATGTCTCGATTAAACGAACTCACTGAACCTCAAAAATAGCATGATATAATTGAGCCGTAGCAAAAAAATGCATAGCTACAATGAATGTGGGGGGTTGGGTTATAGAACTGGAGACTTGGAGGCTACGGGGGGGGGGGTGCTTAATAGATGTTTGACTATATACCTGGAATGAATCCTCCGTATCTGGGAATCTGAATGGGATAAATGACTCCCTGTTTAATCGAGTAGCTCTTCTTAGCCCCTGTTGAGAAGTCGATGGTTGTCAAGTCATTCATGCTCCTCGTCATCTTTGGGTCTGCAATTCCAGTGCCAGCTGGATACTCGTTCTGGAACTTGTCTATGGCCTCCTGAGAGGTGAACTTGAACGACTGACCCAACGTCTGTCTAAATGTAGAAACTCTTCATACTCTATTCGCTGAAGTAGCTGCAGTATTTTCTGTTAGGGGGTCTGTGCAGGTGCAACTACAGTGAAAATGGACCAGTACTGGATTCGAACCGGCATCTCTCACTTGCAAGCCTAGTGTGCTACCCATTTACTGCAACTGGTATTAAGCTCTCAAACTTGGGCATCTCTTATAACCCGTTTGCACGTTCTTTTTTGTTCCTCAAGGCTTCATTCATCTAGCCAATTATACGTTGAACAAGTAGAACTTCTTGTCAAGCTGTGTCAAGCTTATTTTATGCATAATTTACATTAGGTTGTTCTCTCTCAACCTTCTAACATTTTCCAAATCAAGGAACGAGGAAGTCAAGGTTGAGGTCTCAGACCGAAGTGACCTCTGATCAGACCATATTCAAGCGCGCTCACCTGCGGGCCATGCGCCCGAATTAAATAGTCCGGAAAATAGTGCATTGTTTGAACGCACAGAATCCTAGACAGGGGCCTGGAGTTTTTCCGCCCAGAGGTCGTTTCAGCGTGGGATCGTTGTGTGGGATAGGTATAAGGGCAAAAAAGCTGATTTATAAGTTTAACTGCGCTAGAATATCACTTTCTGAACGCGTTATATGAAACATATAAAACCGTCTTTCCATGATGCTAAATTTCCACCAAAAACTTAAGAAATCTTCATCCGTGATAGCCGAGAGGAAAGGTGTGTGATTCACACGCCAATGATTGAGAGTTCAATCCCCTGCCTCCGTAAAGCTGTCTGTGGGAAGATGAGCTCTAACGTAACCATAGCTTCAGGTTGACCATAGCCTGACCAATGTTGGCTGCAATGATGGTACCACGTGAAAGTTGCAGACGCAAAAATCTCGCCAAAATCACCAAAAAAAGAGCAACGCTTAAATAGAAATACGCTGTCATGACACATTTTTTTTCTCAAAGCTCACATAAAATTGTTCGATGAATATATATCTTTAGCAAAAGTTCACCTAATTTTAAATTTGTCCCAACCTGTGTCGAGGAATGTGTCCTCCGTAACCAGATACAGTGAAGTCATCCCCAAACAAATGTGATCTGTCGTATGTTGGGTCTTTCTCTCCTTTAGGATTGATTCCAAGGTACTGTTCCAGCTTCTGGTTCTGCAACTTCACTCTGTCTTTCTCCACGGCGATATCAGTGCTGGCAGCGAAACTCTTTCCCAGACATTTGGTCGTAGTATTCACTTTGGGCACATGACCTGAAACAGGAGCTCCCCAGGTCGAGGTGGCCAAACCGAAGTGACCTCTGATCAGACGATCTTCAAGCGCGCACATGTTCCCACTGCGCTCGAATTACATGGTCTGGAAAAAGCTTCGAGCGCACTTTAGGATCCACAGGTTACACACCATAGAAAAAACTACAGCTAGATAAGATTTACATTACATTTGAATCTCCAAGCGCTGTGCATTGGTAAAAACAACAGTGCATTGGTGCAATCAGCGCCTGAGAGACATTCAATTAGGTCAGAACCTAAAGAGTAATGTATCTTTACAAGAACCTTGAAAAAAATGAAACGGATTTCTTCTTAGACATTTTATTACCAAAAATTATATTAAACACCTAGGACACGATACAAGTCAAACGACTCAAGAGTTGCTAAGAGAATCTACACAAATCTGCAGAATCTGCAAAGCCTAATAAAACATTAGAAAAATGTCTTCATTATCCAAATGTCAAGATCTAAGAATTGCTTGAATTGAATAAACTTGATTTTTAACTACCAATTTTTGCAAAAAATCTTCAATGGCGAGGTAAATGAACGTTTTTGGAAAACATAAAACCTCAAGAATTTTTTCTGAGTCTGTGTTTTGGATATTGGTATAGGAACGAGTGACCTAATTTGTGACCGTCTGATTGGCCTTATACTGGCAACTTAGAGAAAATCTAAGAGAGAAGTTTTCGCAATCTGATCCAGGAACAAGAGCGTCAAATCAAAATTTAAAGACTGAGAAAACGTTATACGGCTTGAAAAGATAACGTACTTGGTCTCTTCCCTTCTGGAAAAAAATAGTCTTTAAAATCCGCTTTTGAAGACAGTAAATTGATTTAAGCTAAATTTTTGGCAAACAAACATAATTTGAGATGCCATACGAAATTATTGGTTTGGCATAGCTGTTATATTTCTGAATTAGAAAAGCTTTCGAGAAAAAATTCTAGCTTGAGACAATCTTCCGCTAACTTTTCGCAAACATGTTCAATCTGAATATTGAAATCGAGTCGCTTATCAATGACAACAACTCCCAGATATATGAATGTAAACAATTCTTCAAATACTTTATCTGGACGCAAAAAGTTAGGCACCTGGAAATTTCTACTGCAGCCGTTAATTTAAAGATTCCTACTGTTAAGCAAATAGACCATTTTTCAGTTTTTTTAAAAAAGATCATTGATAAGATTTTTTCCAACAGCAGAAATTTTCTCGATGTTAGAAATGTCTGCCAAAAACTCTTCGGAACAATTTGAAGCAAATTTTTATTAAACAAATGTAAGAGCAATGAACCGAGAAAAGATCCTTGAGGAACACCTGCTTTAACATCATTTCTTTTCAACTATTTCGAGTTTTGGACTAAAAAAATTCAATCTGAGAAGAAAAGAGCAGTCTATTTGTTCCTTGTGCCTCAAAACTCAATCTTTTGAGTACTTTTAGATAAATGGCGTGATTAATTGTGCTAAACAAAAAACTTTCAAAAAACAATGAAGCAGGCAAATCAATTTTTGCAAATCTATTCTGCATCATTTTCGTGACTGAAACTATAGTGTACAAACTTTTTGGCGGCACGCCAAATCGCTCAGCTGAACATTGTACACTTTTCGGCGAAATCAAACATTTTTCTTTTTAAAATTATAATAAGAAAAATTATAATTAAAACCCTTTTCAGGTGCAATTGGTTCTGACCAAAAACAATTTGAGTGCAACTGGTTTTGATCATAAACAGTTCGAGTGCAACTGTGTCTGATCGAAGACAATTTTGAGCTCGGAATTTTTTTTTTCAACTTCTGGTATTTTCTTTAATGAAAGAAGATGGACCTCCCAGGAGGCAAAATAATGCAGCATTCTGACTCACCTAAAATACAAAGCTGTGATCAAACCATCCAGTCCATCTGATACCGATTGATGGTTCCATTAAGTGGATTTAAATAAACTGTAGATCAAAATAATTTTTTTGGAAAGCGGTAAAAGTTCATCCATTGAGTGAGAAATATGCACAAACAGAGCAACAATTTTTTTCTCAATAGTTGCGTTTTACTTTCCCGAGCAACACTTTCGAAATCGGCGCTTGCATAACTGAGTATGCATGATTTTACTGCAAACCTCAGTTTTTGTAAATGAACAAATTAAATCAAAATTAAGAGAATTGTCCATATTTAAAATCCTTCTCTGAATAGACTATTTGGAGGGAAAATTTGTCCAATGAGCACGTTTGAGCCTGACCATAATAGGCTTCGAGCGCAACTTGGTCTGGTTTCAAACGTTCTCATGCAAAGTTAGATCAGACCATAGACGTTTTGAGTGCAGCTGTGTCTTATAATAAATGGCTCGAGCACACTTATGGTCTGATCATAAACAGTTCAAGCGCAAGATAGTCAATAACTGTGCACTCAAAGTTTTTCGATCAGAACACCGTACAAGTGCAACTGTGTCTGATCGGAAATGAATTCAATGCAAGTGGGTTTGATCAGAAGCCATTTTGAGCGCTATATTTAATGAATTTGATGTAAATTTTTTTGAGATTTTGGAGATGTTGCCAAGAGACAACATTAAAGCCAGTTTTTTATCAGAGACTCTAAAGTTTGCTGGCGTTGATCAGAACCAAGGGTCCAAATGATGGTGATTGCCGGTGGCCTTTAGAGTATTTTAATTAACCGTAGATTAAACCGTTTCTTATGAAAAATTGCATAAGATTCATTTAGTGAGTCGGAAACATGCATTAACGGTATCTTTGTGAGTATTTTTCACCGCCTGGTGTTTAGCTGTGAATTTTTGTTTACTTGCCACTAATTGGTTAGCGTTAAAAAAGAATTCACCATTAATCAGAAATCGACGAAAAAAAAATTGTGGTGAAATTAGTGGTGAATTTGAGCAAGATTTGCGGTTTTTAACGGTGCAATTTTTTTATCGCATTTACCGCTAATAAGAGCAAGTCTCATAAAAATTTACAGCAATGCCCGCCAATCTGTTACTTTTGAGTGATTTTTGGTAGTGACACCTCGACCCGGGAGTCTGATTACAAGTTCATTCGAGCGCATGCGGCTCTGATCAGGAACGCAGGTCTTTTTGAGCGCACAAAAACTGTCGGATCTGATCAACGGCACTTTCGGTTTGAGACGGTCTGATCAGGGGAGAGGCAGTTTTGGTCTGGGACGGTGTGATCAGGACGATATCGAACGCACACCTCAGCCTGTGTACAACGGCAAACGATCGGGCGCTTTCTTGTGATTTTTTTTTTCACCACTATCCCCCGAAAATTTTTGAATAAAATTCTGTCAAACCTTCTCAGGCGCAGGGAAATTACACCTATTGATATTGTAATAAGGCGTTGAGAGCTTATTGAAAATGTGTTGAGAGTTGTCCAAAAAGTTGTCTCTGCATACAATTTTGATGTTGGAGATTAGGACACAATTTTCGGATTATTCTTGAAACAAAATCGGCTAGTAAATTTCTAAAATAGGTTACGAAAAAAAAGAAAGGCGTAAGCAGAGTAAAAAAAATTGGCTGAATTATATCATTGTAATTTCAATTTTTATTTGTTATTTATTGCTGAAATTTATTTTACGCCAAATTCCAGACTTCTTTTAGATTTTGTTAGCTAGTTAGAGTTCTATTATTCGGGATTCCTCATTCCAGAATCTTCACTTGTTGTTCCTTGTTTGTCCAGGTTTCTAATATGGCTTATTTTGGATAAACCGCAATCAACGGTTTTCAACTTTTTTCCATCTTAAATATTAGTCAAAATTGTCTCAATGGATCAAATATATTTTTTTTTGGGGGGGGGGGGGGGGGGGTTCAATGATTCCCCCAAAATCCCCCAATAATGATGTTACGGGTTTTGTGTCTGTGACAGAAGATTTTGAAGGGTAAGTGTCAAATTTTGGGTTTCACTGAATCTGTTGAAAATTTCCTCTCCTGTTGAGAAAATAGAAAAACTTTGAAAGGTTTTGTTGAGTTGACTTTGACCTGTAAGTTTTTGAACCGAGTCCTCTTTTGTCCTCGTTTAGATGTGAAGTAAGAAATTCAATCAGTCACCTACCTTGGTAACCAACTATGTACGGGGGCTTGAAATTAGTCAGCGATCCTTGGGATATCGAAATATTTTCCATCGTCATTCTAAACAGATATTTCTTACAAATTTTTAATTCAAGATAATTTTTGATAAAGCAGGTTTCTTTACCATCAAATTTGTTAAGTATTAAAATTATTTGATGATCAGCAGCAGTTTTTGTAACAGTATCAGTACAATAAATTCAAGCCTTAAGAATAGAAAGTAGTCTTTTGTTTATTCTAAAAGAATCATCGAACATGTACAAAATAGTGCTTGTTGTTATTGGTAAGATACAGCGGGACTCAAAAGAGAATGTATTCTGTTTTGATAAGCTATGTTCAAAATGGCTAAGAGATTCTAAAAATGAAGAACGAGATTATAAATATTATTATTATGCCCCATTGTTGCTGCCTTTGACCATAAAAACAATGTGCAGTTGTTATTTAATAATATCTAAAACATATGCATTAGAGCAATTTTTATGAACGTGCTAAATTTTACAGAATGTTTTTTCGTTTCAGAATATATATTGAAAGTAATCACGCGTCCTTTGAAGTACTTATGAAAAGACAAGAAAAACTTGCTACTAATATAGCTCAAACGTTTCACAAAATTACTACAAAATAAGTTTAGTCGATGAACAACTGATAAATGCAAATTTTTTAACCGTACAAATAATATTTTTTGCATAAATTATCCTCTCACAAACAAATTTCAAATTGTTTGATATAGAATCTTGAAAAAAACAGTGACTTTTAAAATTACTAGAGCAAAATTGGTTTATTGTTCAATGAGTCAATGAGTCAGGAAATTTATGCTAGCTTGGCTTCCTTTCTCTAACGAAAACTTTTGTGGAGAGATGGAGTAGTGCTACCCTATAAGTAAGACCTAAACAACTAAACCAAATCATAAAAAGACGTTTTCAATTATTTATGTTTTGAGAAAAAAACGTTTGACAAAAATTCCTATTTTTCTCAACAGTTTCGTTTCAAATAAGATTACGTACTTATAATTTTTTGTAAAGTACAAAGCAAAAAAGTATAACTGTTAGACTCTTAAGGAAGCAGAAAAGAATAATTTTTAAAAAGTTTCCAATTACGTTAAGACCAATTTTTTTTAATAATACAGCTAAATTAAGCCAATTTGAGTAAAAATGATCAAAAAAGTATATTTTTTGTTTCATTTGCAAAGATTTTTTTTGCAGATTTGTATTGTATGCCTTGTGGCTATGATCAACAAATGTATACTGTTGCTTTTTAAAAAATACAACATTACATTTTCATTGTTGATCACATTTTTTTTTGTTTTTTAACGGTTTTGTAGCGCTTCTCATTTTAAGATAAAAAATTTAGCCGGAAATTATTAAACCGAACAACTTTCTGAAATCTTCTTAATTTCAAGTTTTGTCAGCTTTTTTTGTAGTCTTCTAGAAAAAAGATACTGGAATGAAAAAATTTTTTTATAACAAGAAATCCTTCTTATTGCTTTTAGCAGGCGTAAAAAAAGTCCCTTTTCCGGAGTTAAAAATTTTCTAGGAGTAAATGGTTTCAAGCATCATGCCAAATATCACAGTCCGGAATATTTACCGCGCTTTTTAAACTTTTTGCTTGTTGATTTGCTTTCACGAGAGAGAGCAAGAGAAGTTGGGAGAGAGAGAGAGAGAGGAGAGGAGAGAAAGAAAAATAAAAGATCAAAATGAAATTCGAAAGTTTTTAGGCCATTTCAAAAATCATTTCGCATCCAAAAACAGGGAAATATTGTTTATATTTTGTCAAATGCAGTCCCAAAAACTTTAAAAAAATATGTTAATACAAACTTCAATTGATTTTCTCTTTTTGTTTTGTTTGGAGCGAAAAAATCTCAACATTTATTAAACATCTAGACAGCTTGAAAGAATAAATCATGAAAATGCTGATAAAATAATGCAGAAATTTACAGTGTTCATGGGCAAAATAGAGCCTAAATTTTCTTTTGAGTTTTTATACTTAAAATTGCGTTTTTTATACTTAAAAGTTTGAGTTTTTTATACTTAAAATTGCGGACAATAGTGACCATTTTTTGTAATTGGAATTCGTTTTTATTGATTTTTCGATTTTCTGGGTGTATAGTACTTTTGTATGTGGACAACATTTAGAAGATTTTGCCAGTTTTATTGGACATAGGTAGTTATATTCTACAAGAGTCGAATAAAATTCACAAACTGTGTAATTAAAATCCTATAATTGGTTCATTAAAATTAACAATTGTGTAATTAAAGTTAGAAAAATAAAAAACATTCAGGTAATATTAGCTACAAAGTTCAATTTTTTGTAACTATTTCATTAACAGATTTGTCTCAGGGATATAATTCCCATACTACCTGAAACAGACCTCAGACAACCTCAGAGTTGAACGCAAAAGATAAAGGTAACGAGTGTTTTTTGAGATAAATATAAAAATAAATAATTGGAAAAATTTTGGATTCGGTATAATTGAAGTGATATGTAAAAAATAAATGATTAGATATAATGAATTGAAATTGAAAATTGTTTTTGTTTCAAAGCCGGCTTTTCTGACTTCGTGATACCTATAAAAACAACTTTCAACTTAACTTTCATTGTCTCATGGTGAATGGGAACTTTCCAGGAACAAAAGACTTTACTTTCTGTCTGAGAATATATGGACGATCTAGAGGTTATTAGTGGCCCCTGAGGGCCATGTGTTCCTTTTCTTTAGAATTTCCTAGCAGGCGTTTCACTTGTTTTCATTATCTTGTTGTGAGTAACTGTGAAAGAGCATGGTAGCGCCCTTCGGTCGCTAACAAGCTCTTGTACTTTGGACAAAAGAAGGCATTGAGCTCCGCCAAAAATATAGAAACTGATTCTCTCAAGGATGGCAAAAAAAATCAGGCTCGAAATCCGTTTCTGACCTTCACTAGGGGCATGATGTGGTGCAAGCCCCACATACATGCCCAGTGCAATATTTTTGCGAAAGTATACAAAAATATTGATCATAGTGCCATAATTTGAAAATTTTTATTCAAAATTTTGCATTTTCCTAAAATCCAAAGGTACTCAAAAGGAAGTAAT
Source organism: Convolutriloba macropyga (assembly GCF_964194025.1). Taxonomy (NCBI): domain Eukaryota; kingdom Metazoa; phylum Xenacoelomorpha; order Acoela; family Convolutidae; genus Convolutriloba; species Convolutriloba macropyga. Next base: position 12,656,046 of record NC_134473.1, on the reverse strand, counting down.
TAGGTGTAGCGAACACGTGCCAACAACTTTTGGGAACAAAATAAAATTTTAAAAGTTTTCAAGTTTCTAACTTCGAAAAATTTCGAAAAGTTACAATTTTGGATCAAAATTTTGTGAGTTTTAAATTTCATTTTTTCAAACCTTTCAATTATTGAACTTTTTGATGTAAAGGGCTAAGTATTGGTAATAGGACTGTCGTTTGGCCTTTACAGAAGATTGCTAAAGGTTACTGTTTCAAAGGTTGAGCTTTAGAAAAACGGTCGAAAAAATAACAAAAATATTTGGAAAAATTATGTTTTTTCATTTCTTTTTCAAAATCTGTAATTTTTTTCAACAAAACACCATTATTACAACCAACATGATTTTCCACTGCAGACCAATTTCCCTTTGATAAAAAAGTGAAAAAATCAATATTTGGCAAGAAAAGTGCAAAAATTTTAAAAAACGCATAAAAATGGGTCAATAATGAAAATTTTCTGAAAAACTGGAAAAAAGTTAGCAGAAAAATGTTTTCGTGGACTGGACTGCAACTCAAAATGATCAAATTTCACTCTTGTGAAAAAAAGGCGTAAAAAAAAACTAGAGCAAAAAATTCCAAAATTTGGCAAAGTTGAACCCAAAAATTTCTCAAAAACCCATGAATGAGAAGTTCAATCAAAAATTTCACTAAGGACTTTTCATTTTCTCGGATATTCGGGGTCGCATGCAAAAATTGGGACAATTTTATTGAAACAATTTAGAGAACCCAACTTTTTTTTCAGGGTATATAGGTATTTGGTTCTAGACCGGCCGGGGCCCCGACCTCACCCTACCGTATTTTATTTGGCCTCTTTAGGTAATTATCACGATACATATTGGAATTAATATGCAGAATTATGGTGTCTAAAATCCAAAGTTCCTGCAATTATATTCAACAAAGTAGCAATCTGAGAGCATTAAATCTATAAATTTCAGTCAATGTAATCTATAAATTTTCGGAATTAGCAGATTTCTCCCAGATATATACAATCCTCAGAATACCTCAATTAAATGCCAGACAACTTGGGGCTAAAAATATAAACCAAGAAAGCAATTGTTTAATTGCAAGGCACTAAAAGGTAAATGAATGAGAAAATCTGAATTCAAAAATGAATGAAATAATATGTGAAAATAGTTTACAGAAAATGAGTTGAATATAAAGTTGAATTTATTTGGCCTCTTTAGGTAATTATCACGATACACATTGGAATTAATATGCAGAATTTTGGTGTCTAAAATCCAAAGTTCCTGCAATTATATTCAACAAAATAGCAATCTGAGAGCATTAAATCTATAAATTTCAGTCCATGTAATCTATAAATTTTCGGAATTAGCAGATTTCTCCCAGATATATAATCCTCAAAATACCTCAATTAAATGCCAGACAACTTGGGGCTAAATATAAAAACCAAGAAAGCAATTGTTTAATTGCAAGGCACTAAAAGGTAAATGAATGAGAAAACCTGAATTCAAAAATGAATGAAATAATATGTGAAAATTGTTTAGAGAAAATGAGTTGAATATAAAGATGAATTTATTTCTTCTTAGACGGTGTCTTTATGTTCGAAACCAACTTCTTCGACCTTGTGGCACTGAGACGAATGGGTTTCAAGTTATTTTTCATTGTCGTCTGATGATTCGAAACTCCCCTGGAAGAAAATGTCGACTTTTGGGTCTGAGGACAACGGAATGATTAAAATTTGTGTTAAATTTCCTCTAACTTTTACTCCTTAATTGGAATCTGTTCTTAGTAATTTTTCAAATTTGTGGACTTGAAAATCCTATTTTAGAAGTTCTACGAAATTCTACTCCATGGTGGATAAATAAATTTCACAAACTGTGTTATCAAAATCCCAAAATTAAGTAGCTTAAGGCCACAATTTTGCAGTTTAAAGTTCAATAACTATATGATCTGAAAACATTATATCTACAACGTTCAGTTTTCGGTATTTGAAATTAATAATTTTTTTCCAGTTACGTAATGCTTTTCATATTTTTTTTATTAGGGGATTTGAAATTCTCTTTGTCACGATTTTTTGTTCAAATTTGATAACTTTAAAGATTTTGAGAAGAAAATTAAAGCCGGCAATCATACAATGGCTGTAAGATAGAGGGACATTTTATTTTGTCATTTCAATAAAAAAAAACTTTTTTGACAATTTTTTTCTTGTTTTGCAATACTCCAGGTAAATAATGCGTAAAGGTAGTCTTTCTCTCGATGTAAAATGAAAATATGCATAGAATTACAAGTTTTGTAGATTGCAATTCTACAATATACTTACAATCAAAGACTACGTAAATTGAATGTATACTTTTTTTGATGCTCACACTAAACTTCATGCTCAGAAATATACGTCAACTTTGCAGATTAACAATACAAAAATTGTGGACTACGATTGGGCTGGTAAAAACGACACGAAGGAATAAAATGGACGACAGTAACAAAGTTTTTTATTTGGAATCCACTTTTTAATTCCAATTTTGTGGTGGTTAATATCTGTATTTTTTTCAAAAAATGCTAAATTTTTGTAGTGTTGCAGTTACCATTGAAATCTCCAAAATTTGCCAAATTTATCCGTATTAACTTGCAAAAAAGAGATATGGAAGCAGGCAAGTCTACCCGGGTAAATGTATGTCTACTTATGTGCATTACTATTGTTTGATAATTTTTTCAGTTTTTGATCGGGAAAAGTTGTTAGATTGAAAATTTTCAGATTAAATATATATTTTTTGAAGTTTCAAGGAAGAAGAGGAGAAGTTGTCAATGATTTTGACAGCAATCATAATAAATCAGTGAATTAAAATAGTTATCTAAAATAACTAGGTTTATTTTTTTTCAGTCGACTAATTGAAAATGGTCGAATTAGGTTTAAAAACAGAAAAACAGCAAAAATAATGAGAACATTTGAAAAAATAGAAAAATCGTAAATCTTTAAGTACCCCCTCTAGTTCTTGTCTTTACAAAAAATTCTTTTAATTTATATACTGTCTTCATTCAAAAAAGGGATTGGCTTTCTGAATCAGTGCTCGTTTATTTTGATCATATCTATGAAGCCAATCTATTTCATAAATTGCGTCAGGAATACAATTGCAAAAAATAACGCAACAATATATCTGGAAAAAGACAGAGGATTCTGTGTCTCTAGGCCCTCCGTTTTCTATGCTAACCTATGAAATTTAAAGTCGACTGTTTGTAGCTATACAGGTGAGACTACCCTAGCAAGACCTTACAAAGCTTTGCATAATTTTATAATCTTGATCATGTGAGCTCTAGCATAAAGTAGAGAGAAGCCGCCAAATTGGGTAGTTCAGTATACCTTTTGGTTCAAAGGAATTCTGCTTCACAATTTTGTTACACAAATATTCAGTTAGGAATATGATCTGTACAAATGCGTTATTTTTGAGCATTGTTAAAGTTTTTCTGTTAGTTTCAAAATTCACATTGATTTTGTATTCCAAATACAGCACAAACACTTTTATAAACTTTTCTTATCATCATCGAAAAAATTAAAGTTAACTTTCTTAGACAAATTAACGACAAAAATAAATCGATTATATAACAAAATGAACGGTTTTTACTACCCTCAAATTGTTAGGCTGATAATATTACATCATGTCAATCTGTTTTCAAAACAAGCATTGCTTTAAAGTTTTTTTCATTAAAATCTAGCAACCTTATGTCAAAAACTTGAAGTCTTTAAGACACAGTAACCGAGGAGAATAACATTTTATGTTTATAACTTGCTCCTTTTTTTAAAAACTTAGCCTTTCTTTGTCTCTCATAGAAGTTTATATTCTGAAATCAATCACGTTTTAGATGATCAAGGCAGCAATATGTAAATCAGATTACTACTCGTTGACGTATCAAGCTATTGATGATTTGACACGGGAACCACAGGCAGTGGAAAAACAAGTTTATAAATCTGGATTCTGATTTGTTTAATGTTAGAATTTCGATCAAACTATAGTCTTAAACTTAGTGAGAATTAGAAAGAAAGTTTGACTTACCAGATTAGAAAGACAAGCAATTTGATTTTGATCAAAGAAATTATATAAATGAATCGTCAAGAAATGGTGCTGAGAATCAATATTCGGTTCAAATTGGTGAATCTAGATAACTATTATTAGAGTTAGATTAAATGATGTAAAATCTTCCCAGCATGTATTAAATGATGATGATATCTCCGGAAGTGTGAATGAATTCTCAGAAAAGCGCAAATGCATTCCATTTATGGTTCCCTTTGCGACTGATTTGCAGAAGCAAACCATATTGGGTAACCTTTGCGACCCCCACTATAAATCACGGTGCTAACATTAGTTTTGTATCTTGACTTTTTCACACTGATAATGGGTATATATACAGCTGATTTTTGAGTCCTTTTTCATCCCCAAATTCAAATCACCATCCTGATATAATAATCAGATCTCTCCTGTAAATCTCTAAATTCTACTGTAAAATATCATTTTGTTATTCTCTCATTTTTGAGAAATTAATTCTTTTACTTAGTTAAAAACGCTTTTTATTCCGCTTGCGAAAGTCCATAACCCAACAGGTTATGGGCCCAGCAATTTTTTAAGTCATAAAATTAATTTCCAAAACAAAACTAATTTGTTGTTGACAGTCATAATCCTTTTCTGCTTAGTACCTTTTCTTTTCACAACTGTTTTGCCTGCTCAAAGTTCAATGGATCAACAGACAGTGAAGCTGCTGAGCTACACAGGAAAGGCACAGGACTTTCCAATCTGGAGCACAAGATTTGTGGCGATGATGCAGACGAAGGGACTCTACAAATCACTACTGGGGACAGAGGAGCAACCCAATGAGCCTGCGCCACTGGCCAATGGGGCAACCAATGATGAGAGGAAGAACCACAAGGTGCTGAAGGATGCATATGAGAAGGAAGTTGCAGACATCAAGGAGAAACGGAACAATGTGTGGTGCCATCTGGCACTGACTCTAGATGCAACAACCCTCATGCTGATGAGACATGACTGTGTGGGAGATGATGGCATTGGAGATGGAGCAAAGGCTTGGAAGCTTTTGCAAGAGAGATTTCAGAGTGTGGAGACGCCGACAGTGGTGACTTTAGTGGCACAGCTTGCTCGACTGCAGCTCGAGGAATCTGAGGATTTGGACAGCTTCTTCATCAGAGGACAAGAGTTGCTCACAAGGCTACAAGAAGCAGGGGAAGCAGTCTCAGAGACCCTCTTCAACGCCTTGGTCCTCAATGGTCTGCCAATGAGGTATGAAAGTTTTGTAATACAGGAAAGCTTGAACCCGGCAACGAACTTCACAGAGTTGAGGAAAAGGCTGCAGAATTTTCATGAGAGCACGGTGCAGAGACACAAGGGACAAAGTGGTTCAGTGGCACTGGCAGTGAAGCGTGACTTCAAGAAGGGACCCAAGAAAGGAAATTGCTTTGTGTGTGGGATCCCTGGACACTTTGCCAAGGACTGCAGGAAGAAGGAGACAGCACAATGCAGCAAGTGAGGTGAGAAGGGTCACCTAGACAGGGCATGCAAGAGACAAAGAGATGGATGCAAACATGAGTCAGTGGCAATGGGTCCAACATTGGCTACACCAGACGAGGAATGCTGGGCAGCTCTTACCCAGTGGAAGACAGAAGGCATGCTAGTGGACAGTGGTTGTACAGATCACATAGTGACGAACATCGATGCGTTTCTGGACTTTGTGCCCATTCAATCAGTGGTCAGAAATCCCAACGGAGAGGCTTCCAGAGTGGTGGACAGAGGCTGTGTGAGGATCAGCAAACCCTCAAACAAAGGGGAATTCCAATGAGAACTCAAAAATGTTCTGTGTGTGCCGGACTATTCTTCAAACCTCCTATCAGTCTCAAGATGCACGGAGTGGGGACATAGCTTCACTTTCGAGAGAGGAAACAGCTGCATGAAACTCCAGAAGGGAACTCGGGTAAAACTAACACAAGAAAATAATTTGTTTTACTTACCCTGCAGCGTTCTAGAATTCAAGATGAGTTCCAACAGCGTGAAACTTGACAGTGCAAGGAAGTGGCACAGACGATTGGGTCATTTGAATCAAGCAGATGTGGTCAGGAATGCACCAGAGACAGTGGGGGAACTCGATGATGTATGCAAAGTGTGTGCATTGGCCAAGATCACAAAGACTCCAGTACCAAGAGTGGCAGAGACCCAAGCAGAAGAGAAGCTGGAGAGGGTGTTCACAGATGGGACCTTTCAGAGTAGAGTCACTGTCAGGGTTCCGGTTCTGCATTGTGTTTGCAGACGAGTACACGAAGTTTGTGTTTGTGGATTTGCTTAAGGCAAAGAGTGAAGCACTGGCCAGCCTGAAGAAATTTGTTCTCAGTGTGGGGACGCCCAAGAAACTGAGGCAATACAATGCGAAGGAGTTTCTCTCAGAGCAGTTCAAGACGTACTGCTTAGATGCAGGCATTCTACAGGAGAAGACCATACCAGAAACGCCACAACAGAATGGGTTAGCTGAGAGGTGCAACAGGACACTGCTGGAGATGCCAAGATGTTTGCTCATTGACTCAGGACTTCCCAAGATGATGTGGGGAGCAGCAATTCTTCACGCAGCAAGGATCAGAAACTTGGTTGTGAGACGAGGAGAAGAAAAATGCCCAGCAGAGCTGATGAGAGGTATAAAACCTAAGCTTTCAATTAGTAAATTATCTGTTTTTGGTTGCACAGTCTTCATGAGGAAGAGGGACAGAGAAGTCAGCAAACTTGAACCCAAGGCACTGGAAGGAAAGTTTGTGGGTTACACTGAAGGAGAAAACGGATAACTGGTGTACATACCCAACACACGCAAGGTGATGGCAGTTCGAGATGTGATCATCAAGGAGTCTGAAGTGGGCTCAATCCCTGACAACAAAGAAACGGCGGACCTACTAGATGATGGGTCGGAACTGGGAATCTGGCACCCAGATGATGGTCATCAAGACGATGACAACCGAGAACGACAGGACACATCTACTGCAATAAAGGAGGAGTGGCATGACGCAGGGAGCGTGAATACTCAAGAAACAACACTGAGACAAGAGGCCTCGGATGTTGGAGAAACAGCACTAGATGAAGGATCTAATGCAACAACAGGGAGTCACAGAGACTCAGAGTCACTGGAAGACAGTGACACAGAAGACTTCTCACAGTTAGAGACAGTTGGCTTCAATGAAGATGCACTGGAACACGCGGACAGAGCAGAGCCCAGACGAGGGACACGAGCAAGGAATGTTCCGCAATTTTTTGGAGAAGTCAGGACCCATCTTGCTGTGACTGAGGGCGACTATGTGGAACCCAAAACAGTCTACGAAGCCAAGCAAGGTGACGATTGGGACCAGTGGCACCGGGCAATGAAGGACGAGGTCAAGGCACTCCAAGACAACGAGACTTGGAACCTAGTGAGACCACCCACAGACAGGGACGTCATACCGGGCAAATGGGTCTACAAAGTGAAATTGGGACCCAGTGGTCAAGTGGACAAATACAAAGCGCGCTATGTGGCGAAAGGCTTCAAACAAGTGGAAGGACTGGACTACTTTGAGACTTTTGCGCCTACCTGTAAGCCAGAGACATTCAGGATTCTACTTCAGCTATCAGCGAAGCAGGGCCATGTGATGCACCAATTTGATGTCAAGACTGCTTTCCTGCACTCACCAATCGAGGAAGAAATGTATCTGGAACAGCCACAAGAGTTTGTAAAACGCGGATCAGATGGGGAGAAGTTAGTATGTCGACTAAATAAATCAATTTATGGTTTGAAACGGGCTGCTAACAACTGGTACAAAGAGCTGGCAAACTTCCTACTGAGACAGGGGTTCACCAGAAGCAGGAACGATCACTGCTTGTTTGCAAGATCAGAGGCAGAGGATCACACCTTCATCTTGGTCTGGGTTGACGACATCATAGTAGCATCAAGAAGTATGACAGTGATCTCTGATGTCAAGAAGGCACTAGAAGCAACCTTTCACATGGAAGACAGAGGGAGACTACACTGGTTTCTGGGTCTAGGAATCAGACGAGATGAGGGCAAAGTCACAGTCGACCAAGAACGCTACATAGAAACAATGCTTGAGCGGTTTCAAATGGATCAATGCAAACCCTCACGAACTCCAGCTGATTTGAATTTGAAACTTCAGACAGCACAGAACGGAGACGAAAAAGTGGACCAGAGGATCTACAGAAGCTTGGTTGGATCACTTCTGTATCTGGCCAAACAGACGAGGCCAGACATCATGTTCACAGTCAACATTCTGTCCAGACACATGAATGCACCTACCAATCAACACTGGATGTGCGGAAAACGACTTCTGCGATATCTTCAAGGTTCAAAAGGTTTAAAACTTACTTACACAAAAGAGGCTAGTTATGATTTAGTGGGGGAAAGTGATGCAGACTGGTCTGGAGACGTGAACGACAGAAAATTAACAACGGGCTGTTACTTCAAGCTCAACGGACGTGGCGCAGCACTCAGCTGGGGTGTCAAGAAGCAGGCCACAGTTGCTCTTTCTTCATCAGAAGCAGAATATCAGGGCATGGCAGCAGCAGTTCAGGAAGCACTTTACCTGAAACAACTTCTAGAGGATTTTGGCATCCAACAGAAACGTCCAATAGCAATTGGAGAAGACAACCAAAGTTGTATCAGACTCTGCCAAAACCCAGTCATGCACAAAAGGAGCAAGCACATCGAAACAAAGTTTCACTTCATCCGGGACAAAACGGAGGATGGGACTATTTCAATTCATTACGTTCCTACAGACAAAATGGCAGCGGACATCTTCACAAAGTCCTTACCCGTTTCGAAAGTGGAAACATTCAGAGCAGTTTTGATGGGAACAGACTCTACGCAATCAGCTCAAGTCTTAGTGGGGGTGTTAGAATTTCGATCAAACTATAGTCTTAAACTTAGTGAGAATTAGAAAGAAAGTTTGACTTACCAGATTAGAAAGACAAGCAATTTGATTTTGATCAAAGAAATTATATATATGAATCGTCAAGAAATGGTGCTGAGAATCAATATTCGGTTCAAATTGGTGAATCTAGATAACTATTATTAGAGTTAGATTAATTGATGTAAAATCTTCCCAGCATGTATTAAATGATGATGATATCTCCGGAAGTGTGAATGAATTCTCAGAAAAATGCAAATGCATTCCATTTATGGTTCCCTTTGCGACTGATTTGCAGAAGCAAACCATATTGGGTAACCTTTGCGACCCCCACTATAAATCACGGTGCTAACATTAGTTTTGTATCTTGACTTTTTGACACTAATAATGGGTATATA